>NC_047673.1:33867506-33963729 GCF_011762505.2 Arvicanthis niloticus
CTTCATTTGCAAGTAGTTATCCATCGGATAACTTCTGGTTTAGGAACAGGAGCATGTGTCCGCTTCTCCTTTCAGCTCCTGGACTCCAGTCTAGTGCAGGCCCTGTGCGTGCTGCTTCAGTTTCTGTGGCTTCATGTGAGCTTCTGTCTTATTGATTTAGAACATCTTGTTTCCTTGGTGTCCTCTACACCCTCTCCCTCCTCTTCCAGGGAATTCCTTTTTAACAGGGTTCCCTGAGCCCTGGAACAAGATGGAGACATCCTATTTAGGGCTGAGTGTTTTAACGTCTCTCACTCTCTGAAAAATGCCAGACTATGTGTCTCTGTATTTGTTTCCATTGGCTGCCGGAGAAAGCTCCCTGATGGTATTGAGCAAGGCACTGACATTTAAGTATAGCAGAATGTCATTAGGAGTCATGTTATTGCTCCTTTTCTTAATGAGTATTTGATTTTACCTGGGCTGTTTAGTCTCAGGTTCTTGGATACCCAAGGAGTGTGAGGTATGAATTCCATCTTGTGGACTGGGCCTTAAGTCCAGTCAGATATGGGTTGGTTACCACCACAAGCTTCATGCCACCATTGTTTTAGCATATCTTAAAGGCAGGACACCATTGTGGATCAGAGGGTTTGTGCTGGGTTGGCATCTATATTTCTCTTTTCATACTATGCAGAGTGAGTACCTACCTGTACCACAGATGCTAAACTGTACAGGTGAAGGCTCTATGTAGGCACCAGCTTGGCTTCCTCATGTACAGTGAGTTGTGTAGGCGTTGTCTTCAGCAATGGGCCTCGCCCTCAGTTTGTAGAGAGCAAGTCAGCAGCAGCGTTGGAGGTTTCTTGTCTTTTAATTGTTGTGTCAAGGCCTTTTCTTTTTAAGTCTTATTTTTAATTTTCATATTTAATTTTTTTTTCTGTCTTTTATCCCAGAGGTTCTTTGCATATATTTTATGACTTCCAGTTTAGTGTTTGTACGGGATTCCTGAGTGTATGAATGAGTGGGTCTCTGAGTCTACATCTGGTTTTTTGTGTGTGTGTGCATTTTCTGGGGCTCTTTTTCTCCTGTTTTTTTTTTTTTGTTTGTTTGTTTGTTTGTTTTTTTGTTTTGTTTTGTTTTTATGATTCCAATATATTAGTTTTATTTTATTTTGTTTTACGATTATCCCCTAGAAGCCTGTTTGTTTTCTAATGAGAGACAGAAAAGGGGTGAATCCAGCTGGAAGAGTGTTGCTACCCACGTCCGACCTGCAGAATAAGGCAATGGCCAACCGTGTTCTTCTTCAAGCGGTTTATTCAGCTATCCCTGTACAGCACGCTTCCTCTCTCTTTCCTCTCCTCCTGTGCATCCCGTTAAAACTTTTTCCTTGTTCCAATCAGCGATTGCCACAATGTCACTACTAATTGGCCACTCTCAATGACGCGAGGTAAGGTGATCGGGTAACCACACCTCTCAGCGCATACAACTCCGTATATGAAGTTGTCTTTTCTTTCAAGCAATGCCTATGCCAAGCGCCACCTTGTAATGGTGAGAGCGGAGCCGCTTCCCACAGAAGAGAAATTGGAGAGGAACTGAGAGGAGTAGAGGGACAGGAAACTGTAATCAGGATATATTATATGAGAAAAAATGTAATTTTTTTTTTAGAATTTATTTTCTGACTTTCATTAAAAATAGATTATTTTCTCATAAATACATCTTCTATGAGATAATAACAAAACATAACAAAATATAATATAGTAGGACAACACAAAAACCATCACACTGTTGTTGGAAGAGGCAAACCAACAGAAGGAGAAAAGCCCCAAGAGAAGGAACAAGAATAAGAGACTCACTCATCCACACACTTAGGAATCTAATAAAAATACTAAACTGAAAGCAATAATATATAATCAGAGGACTTGATGCAGCCCTGTATAGGCCCTATGCTTGCTGCTTCAGTCTCTCTGTGTTCATATGAGTTTTTGCCCTGTTGACCCAGAGGGCCTGTTCTCCTGGTGTCATCCATAGTCTCTGGTCTCACATCCTTTTCTATGGGTTTCTGAGTTCTGAGGGGAAAGATTTGATGGAGACATCTGACTTAGAGCTGTGTGTTTCAAGGTCTCTTTCTCTGTGTAATATCTGGTTGTGGTTCTTTATTTGGTCTCTTCAGATACAGGAAGAAGCCTCTCTTATGATAGCTGAATGAAGTACCAATCAGATCAGAATTATCTATCTGGTCAGGATATATGCCTTAGTTAGGGTTTTACTGCTGTGAACAGATACCCTGACCAAGGCAACTCTTATAAGGACAATATTTAATTGGGGCTGGCTTACAGGATCAAAGATTCAGTCCATTATCAGCAAGGAGGGAACATGGCAGCATCCAGGCAGGCATGGTGCAGGTGGAGCTGAGAGTTCTACATCTTCATCTGAAAGCTGCTAGCAGAATACTGGCTTCCAGGCAGCTAGCATGAGGGTCTTATAGCCCACACTCACAGTGACACACCTACTCCAACAGGGCCATACCTTCTAATAGTGCCACTCCCTGGGCTGAGCATAGACAAACCATCAACAATATGTTATGTGAAAAAAAAATGTATCTTCAATAAAAGAGTAAAAAGAAACAGTACAGAAAAGAAATGAAGGTGACGAAACACAGAATGCTCTTTTGGAGTTGCTTTACTAGACACATCCGGAGTCATGGAAATGGAGAGGAATGAGCCCTCGGAGACTAAGGAAACACTTAGAAGAATAAGAGTATAAAGCAGACAATCTAAGCAGAGATGGGGCTGTGAGAGGACAGAGTCATCAGAGGTGTGACTTCCACATAGACAGCAGTTTGAGGAGTAAGAGATTCAGATATAGTCTTGTCTCCAGGAGTGAGATCAAAATGAGAGAAACAGAGACAATAGAGTGTTTTTTGCATTGGCCCAACTCCCTTGGGAGGGATGCCAGCGTTATGTTTTAGAAACAAGGGTGTTTTTTATATATTTACGCTCAATACACCATCTGTTGTGTTCCTGTCTGCCTCATTAAGCAATCCCACCACATACACGCTAGAGCAATTCCAATCACTCTACCCTTCTTCTAGTCTGGGAAGGAAAACCATGACTGAGCAGGAATTTAATAGTGGAGTTGGTTAGCATCCCCATTCTGATCCTCTGACTCATTCTGCTAGACAGTGACCCTCCTTCAACAATTGTGGGTCACTGGTAATTTTGTAATGACTCTACCCTTTGTTTAGACTTGGTTAATGGTTATTTTGGAGTGGTTTACAAGAAATGTCACAAGGGAACCTAGAAGGCTATGAACAGGGAGAAGGAAATGATGCCAGGTTATGTGCAGTCCAATTTAATTGTAAAGAGTATAATACCCACTTTTATCATTTAACTGATAGGCAGGGTGTGGGGGGAAAGTGAACCTGAGCTCTACTTTCTAAACAGAAATGAAAAGGCCTCTGAACTAACTTTCTCAAATTAGTTCAAAGGGAGATGTTTACAGTCAAATGATAGATCTGCATAGGATGCTAGCAAGTTATTGAATTGCCATCAATCTTGGCACAAATTAGAACATTAACAAGCCTCTTTTCATTGTCTTTGTATGAAGAATTTCTATGTTTTGTAAGAGTGAGGAAAGGAAGTCCAGAAGTCAAAACAAACCAGGGGTTTCAGTGGTCTGGAGAGTTTGGCCAGGGGTTAAGAACACTTGCTGTCCTTGCAGAGGACCAGAGTTCAGTTCCTACTACCCACACCAAGCAGCTTACAACTACCAGTAATTCCAGCTCTGAGAGATCAGACAGCTCTCCTGGGCTCTGTGGGAACACACACACACACACACACACACAGAGTAAATATATAATGAAGGGTTTCTAATTTAAAGACTTTGTTTTTTCCAATGAAAAGACCCACAATGAAGACAGGAATCCTACAGCACACTCAAATTGTATCATTTTGAGTAATCCAGTGGGCCCTAGAGCCTTCCTTTGGTTCTCCATGTATGAGTGAACGCACTATTATGACGGGCCTCCACCTTAGTATTTGTAAAAAGGAGGCCCAGTTCTCTCTCTCTCGAGAATAGAAGGATGTTTTAGAGATTTAGAAAATAGCTCCTTGTGCTTTCCTGTGGTCAGGAAACGGAGACAGGAGGATGGTAGTTTAAGGCCAGCCTAGGCTGTATACAAAGACTTTCTTAGATAACAACAAACAATAATAATATCAATCACCACCAGCTGGATTGTGCAGCAATGCTGTTTAAAATTGGGATGTTATTCTACTTATATTGCTTCATTTACTTCTAAAAAGACAACCAAGAATGTGTAATGTAAGGAGTAAGGTGAATACAGTATGTAAGTTTTTAAATTTATATAATATATACAATATATAGCATTGAGTAAAATAAAAAAGTAACAGATTATACATGTAAATCCCAAATGTTTTGGAAAGTAAACTGGGGCATAGGACAAAATTCTCAGTTATTTTGATGACAAATTGTCTTTGCTTCATTGAATTTTCTCTTTTTTCACTTGGTTATTTCATCTTGAATGGTAGAAGGAAGTCTATAGAAACCAATATCCCTCCAGAGTTGTAGTTGGCATTTTGGACAGCTTTGTCTATTTAAGGCGTTAGTGTATTTGGGGTGTGGTCTGAGAGTCCTTAGGCTTTCAGAGTGGGATTGTGGGAAGATGATGGGTCAAAGTCATCAGAGGCATGAGGGAGTTCTCTTAAGACAGTTTGAGGCCTTGAGAATTAAGAGTGGCTATTACAATATGTGCAGAGCTGATCTGTGGAATCTTGGTCATCCATCCTTGCACTCAAGGGCTTTCTTTCTGCACTGCTCACAGACTGTGTGCTGTCTACACAATGAAGTGGTACCACCAAAGGTTAGCCTTCACGCAGTCTATGCTATACTCTTTGAACTTTGAACCTCCGTAAGTGTAAGCTAAAGGAAACTCATTTCTTTCTAGGTAGCCTGTTTCCTAGCTGTTCTGTCTTAGTAAGGAAAGCTGGCTAATACAGGCACCCATATTTTCTTTTATAAACTTTACTATTTAATTTTTTTGTCTTTTAAGCAACCTGTAGTCTTTTTGTTGTTGTTGTTGGAAACCTTCAGATCATTCTGAAACTGGTACATTTCCTTGACTGAAACAAGCCAGACCTCATTACTTTCCCTGCTGTTTAATATCTTAGTTTCACACCAACAGAGAATGGCAATAAATAAGTAAATAAGTAAATGAATGAATAAATAAATAAATAAATAAATAAATAAATAAAGTACCCAGGAAACTAAGCAAAAAAGTATCCATCTATCTGTCTCAGTGGATAAAAAATTAGGTTCTATTCTTCAACAGACAGATGGCTTTATGAATCCTAATACTTGCTAGGTTGCCTTCGGTGTGTCATTTTAGAGGGAAAAAAAAATAAAGGAAAAACTCCAAGATCCTTTCTACACTTTGCAGCAGCAGCAGCAGCAGCAGCAGCGGGGTGTGAAATAATTCTTCCTTTCAGTCTGCTCAACTTGCATTTGATTAGTCTATCAAGCTATATAAAGAGCACACGAAAAAGCATCCGTTAAGTGTGCTGGCTGTCACATCCCAGACTGGGAAAGGGCACCAGCAGGCTTGCTCAAGGATATAACATTGCCCTTTGTCTTAATTAGCGGTTGGAAGATTGCAAGTCATAAGAAATGGGGTGACAGAGGAAATAAGGGCTGCTCACCTGCAGCCAGCAGTGCTAGAAACAGTTATTTTGTCTCCCTATGAACCCTCCATCACCACAATAGAGAACGAACCATCTGATTTCTAAATATGAGAAAGAACCCGGAAATGTAGCATCTCTGGTAAGTCTGAAGCTCTTTCTTCAAATCAGCCAAGCATTCTCCACCCAGTACATCCTACTTCATCTTAAGTCACAGCTTAATTGCTTAATTAGTCAGTTTATTTTTTAAAAAAGAATAAGTTCTGCCTCTGACCTTCAAAAGCATAAGGCACAATAAAAATATAGGCCATGCAGTACTTTTCTTTTTAACTATTATTATTGATGTGGAGATTTATGTATAGAAACAGACTGGACTCTGTGATGTCCAAGGCTGGTGGATTGAAGACATTAAACCACGAGGTAGATTTATGAAAAGCACCACTGTGTACTTAAGAGGAATCGAGGGAATGGCTCTTGTTTGGCAGGGCTGTATTGGGCATTCATTTCTAAGGATGGCAGTTGGATTTAACAAAAGCAACAAACAAAATAAAGTGAAGCAAACCGAGATTCAGGATAGGATATGCAGTTAAGCAAAAAATTCAGGTTTGGGGATGTTAAGTCCAAACTATACTGTAGACATGTTTATATCAGCAACGATATTTTTGTTACCCACAATTCATATTTTTCTTAAAAAAATGGTTAGCACAGAAAGTATTGAGCATCGTCATGGCATTTTCCATATACATACGTCATAGTATTTGATCTCATTCCTTACTTTTGTCCCCGCACATACATTGTCTCTCTGAGCCCCTCGTGTTAGTCTGCTTCTATCAAATGGTCTTTTCTTCTGCTTTCATTTTACATGTAATCATTACCTTCTCATTCCCTCACTATCTTTTCTTTTAAAACATTCCTTCCTTCGTGTGTGTGTGTGTGTGTGTGTGTGTGTGTGTTTGAGAGAGAGAAAGTGTAGTATTTGTCTTTCTATATTTACTTTATTTGGTTTAAATATCCCCGGTTCTCTCCATTTTCCTGAATTGCCTGCATTTGATTTCTTTTCTTGGAGTCTAGAAAAGATTCCATTTTGTATACATACCACACTTTCTTTACCCATTCATGGATTGGCTGGTTTCTACCCAGTTTCTGTTTCTTAACTGCCGAGAACAGTACAGCAGAGAACATGGATGTGCCAGTATCTCTGTAGTATGTCGACTTACAATCCTTCAGGGGTATGCTCAGGGTTAAGAATACGTGTTTCACACGGAAATTCTATTCTTAGTTTTCTGAGGAACATCTACATTGCCTTCTATTGTGATAGAAGTCTACATTCCTGCCAAATAATAATTCATTTTTCTTCACAGCCTTACTGGAGTTTGATGCATTGTGTTTGCACATCATAGTTGTGCTGTTTGGGATGAGAAAGACAACTATGGAGCGGGATCAAGCTCGCATGCAAAGCTGGCACTGGATACTAAATAAAGAAGCAATGCATGTGAGGGGAAGCAGGGTGGATGGGGCTAGAGGTTATGAATGCTGCCTTCATGGTTTTAGCCTCAAGTCTCCAGGTGTTGCTTTCTGAACTCCCAGATGAATGGCAGGCCACTGGGTGTTCCTTTGTGAAGCTGGATATAAAATGCTGGTTGTGTCTCTGGGCAGTGTTTGTGGGGTCAAGTTATGAACAGTTTCTTGCTTTTGAGCGGGCCTTGAAGAGGAAGAGTTATAAATGCTGGTCCTGGAAGCTGGAAGTCCTTCACAGGTTCAGTTACAGTTGCTAGTGACATCTGCGTGATAATTCAGAAGCCCAGTTCTGAATGCTGGCCCCACCTCCAACAGCCCGTCCTTAAGCTAGGATCATAAATTCCTGTTCCATCTTCCTAGGGTTATAAATGTGAGCCCTACCTCTGTGCAGTCCTCAGTTTTTATGCATGACGTTTGAAACCATGTATCCTGCAACCATGTCTCTACCTCACCGAATGCCTCACTGGTTCTGATTCAGCTTTTTTCTTCATAGATTGAAATTTGCTAACTGTGTTTCTGTGTATCGTCTCATGCCATCTGTCCTGAGTTTCCTGAGAGTTCAGGTCAAAGAAATTCTTTAGCCACTGGGCTGCTAAGAAACAAAGGGCTTTCTTAAAAATCTGTCATCTATTTCCTTTTATTAATGTTTTGCTGTTTTGTTTTCTCCACAGGGTCTTGCTCTGTAGCTCAGGCTGACCTTGAATGCATGGTGTTTCTTATGCTTTCTAAGGGTCATGATTATAGGCATGAGACACTACACCTGTCTATCTCTCTCTTAAATGTTTTAAAAAGATTTTATTATGTGTATGGTTATTTTGTTTGGATGCATATTTGTGTAACATAGGCATTTAGTGCCCATAGAGGCCAGAAGAGGCTGTTGTATTGATTCTCCTGACGTGTAGTTATAGACAATTGTTAGCTACCATGTAGGTGGGAAGAACAGAACCTGGTCCTCTGCAGAAGCAGCCAGTGCTCTTAATCACTGAGCCATTTCTACAGCCCCTGTCTCTTATACTCTGAAATACTGTGAAGATTTTGAATACAATTTTCCGAATTTGCAGGTGTGAATTAATGTTGTATGTGCGTATTAGGTAACAATATTGCAATTAGTTACCCTGTAATAATAATTATGTTGACATTTACTGTACATTTATGCAGACCAAAAATTGTTCTAAGCAGACCTGTCCATTTAATTGTTAATAAAACCTTATTAGAGAAGTATTAGGTGAAACAATGCTTTAATTGGCACATACTCTGTAACAGATCATCCAATGTTTAAGTCATTTACAGCAATTCTGCTGCTTGTCAATCTGAGTTGTTTTGCCGGCATTTCCAAGAATCCTGAACTTGGTGAGGTTGTTTGAGTTCAACTGTGGGTGGAAAATCCATAGGGACCTCACTTACCTGTTGACTTATTGGCCATCATCTGGATAATATATCTAAATCCCTAGCTTCTTACCCTGCAACAGCTAAACAGTAACTTTATGGTACAGAGATCTGGTTTGAAGAGGGGAAAATCGAATCTCTCTACTGTCTGGGTCCAGAGATTGCATGATGTCACACCCGTTGCACACCTTTTCTGTTTGTCCATGTAATACATACACTCCATCCATATTTGGTGTGGGAAATGACCTCAGGAGTGTATACATTTAGGGAGGAATTCCTCATTGGAGGTCATTTTGAAATATTATCCTATGAAGTTGTCTAAACAAGGACAAAAGACACTGCAGTAACTTACATTAGACTCTACTACTTTTAAGAATTAGCTCTTAATTTCACAGAAACCTCTCATAACTAGCACTAGCTAAAAGGCAAAGGTCCTTCTAGTGATGTTACTGTAGAATGAAAAATTATAAAGGCCATTTTATGAAATATGTGTAGATTTTTTGCCTTACAGAACGCGGAACTGAAAATAAGATTTCAGGCCTTCACATTCCAGGTGAAGGACACTTGCTGGATTACATTCCTCAAGCCTCTCCCACCTATAGGTGGGAGAGGCCCAAGGCAGGAAGACACATTCCTGACCACAGATAAAAGATGCTGCCACCTAGGTGGGGCTATAGCTGGAAGATAGTTAATCTGAAATAGTTGGTAAATGGCAGGATAGGACACAATAGCATGGTAAAAACCACATTTTTGAGAAGAATGAGTGTGCAGAGTGATTTTCACATGACTCTAGATCATTTGGGCTATATTCCTCTGAAATGTTCCACTGTTCTTGGTTACCCCTCCCTTGGTCTTCCCAGTGCTATGTTCAAAATTTGTAAAACAACCAATCATGTGTAACCGTGCAAAAATGCAACCATTCATGTGTAAGCGCGCGAAAATGCCTTCCTTCCCCCACCCCATGCTATAAAAGACCCTTTAACCCACCACTCGGGGCCAAAACCTTGCTCTTGGAGCTAAAGAGCTTGTAGTTTTGACCGCCGGCTATTTTCCCTAATAAAGCCTCTGCTGATTGCATCCAGGTATGGTTTCTTGTGATCTTTGGGTGGTCGAGATTTCCGGAGACTTGAGGAAGGGTCTCCCGAGTATGGGGGTCTTCATTACCATTCATCCAAGAAACTTCACTAAAACATGTGAAGCTCATCTTAGATGTTTTGGTCTTTTGAGACAGTTTCTCTTTAGAACAGCCCTGATGGCCCTGAAATTTACTTTGTAGACCAGGCTGGCTTGAAACTCACAGAGACCCACCTGCCTCTACCTCTCAAGTGTTGAAATTAAAGGTGTGTGCCACCACCACCTGGCTCAATTTAGCTTTACTTTCCCCGAGATTTTAATATATTTTTTAACTCTTTCAGAGATGTATTTTGATACTCCCTCTCTTATGTCTTTCTTGAGATCCTCACTTGCTAATACACTCCTAAACCTTGATGTCTTTTTTTTGGGGGGGGTTTTCGAGACAGGGTTTCTCTGTGTATTCCTGGCTGTCCTGGAACTCACTCTGTAGACCAGGCTGGCCTCGAACTCAGAAATCCGCCTGCCTCTGCCTCCCAAGTGCTGGGATTAAAGGCGTGCGCCACCACCGCCCAGCTGATGTCTTTTGTAAAAAATAACTTGCTGAGTCCAGTTAGTGCTTCTTGGACGCCTGTGGGTGTGGGACCATCCAATGAAGCATGAGCAATCTACCAGAGACCATGCTCCTAATGAAAACAGGCTCTCACTAACTGCCAATAGCTCTACATTAGAGGCGGGGCCGTGTGAGCTTCTGGCCTGTCCACGATGGAATTTGTCTTTAAAATCATCTTACAAGTATTCCTGGAACTGCCACTTGTTTAAAAAGCTGTCTCCAGAGAACTTTGTTTTTACCTTTAGAGAGAGAAAGGGTAACTGAAATGAGGAGGAATTCATCGCATCCTTTCATTCCATTCAGAACGAGCTGAATAGGAGTGCAAGTGACGGAAGGTAGTCTGTCCTCTACTCATAAAATGAAAAGTCTAACCCCAAACTATAGACAATTCTAAGAAAAGTACTGTATCAGTGTTCTTAGCTCATCTCCAGTGGGGTTAGCTGCTCATCTTGAGACAAGAATACATTATGGAAAATGATTTCTCCAAGCAAATAAAGATTTAATATCTTAGAAAATTAAGTTTCTGACCAGAATGTCAGATCATACAAATGCAATAGCATTTCCTAACATGTTGGGGAAAGTGTTGGGATATTTAATGCAACCTGGATGCATTGTTCACTAGTCTAGTGGAATCTTTCATTTTGAAGAGAAAACCAATTCATATAATTTAATCTATGACATGTTATTAGGTGCTCTAAAGTTCACCTATCTTTTCCTTATCCAGTATTAAAAAGCTAGTTTTATTTTGATGGGTCATCAATTATTTACAAATTGCTTTTCTCCAAGTGATCAAACATATGTTTGCCATTCTGTTTAGATTTGTATGTCAAACAATATGCCAAAAATGGAAACAGGTTCTACAGGAATCAGAGAAGGTGAAAACTTGCATGTATATAAAAATTTCAATATTTGGGTTAATTCAAAAACCTCATTTTGAGGAAAACCCATAATATATATTTACTGCTTAGAAATTTCATATAAGCATATGTGCTCTCTCTCTCTCTCTCTCTCTCTCTCTCTCTCTCTCTGTTTGTATGTGTGTGTATACATGTGTGTTTGCTTCAAAGATAAAATGTAAGAACTCTCAGCAGTCACATGCTTTCTTTTCATTATTATGACCCCAAGGCTTTAAACTTGTGCAAATAACATTGCTTAGTCCCATTTCTGGCCCATAAAATGGGTATAATTACATGATGTGGCCTTAGTATTGTAGTGGGGTAACTTTGATCTTCCATAGATTTAAAGGTGCTGTCACTGGTGAGGCATATTATGCTGTCATTCTGATATTTTACACTGGACAGTGATTGATGGAGGAAATGTAGGCAAAATGAGTGTTGGTTTTCCAAATATTAGCATGATAAATAGGATGGGTTATAACAGAATACAGTGACTAGCACCATTTTATCTCAGACTGTCTAGGACTGTCCATTTCCTCATAAAAAAGCCCAGGACACTTCAATCAACTGGCACAGCTGATAAACCATGTCCCTTTAAGAGTGGCATGGTAAATTGAACTCATTTTTGTAGGATCAGGGAAGTAGTTCTAAGAAACCTTGTTTCTTTCTCAATATACTATTAAAAAAAAAATCCAACCAAGCATAAAACACTCAAACCTAAGTAAGGAGGGGAGTTCATGTGTTTTGAAAGAAATGCAGGTGGGTTCATCAACAGGAGGGACTTAATGAAATCACTACATACCCTTAAATCAGACGTCATACACATGCACAATCAGTGCTTACCCTAACAATTCTATTTGGACTAGTGTGCCTGGCATTAGAGATTCAGGGATGAAAAAAGACAAGGCATGATCTATATTCATGGAGCTTGCAGACTTTGCCATCATTTGTTTAATGGGCAATAAGTATAACTCAGATCAGTGAATTATAATTTTCCATGATATGATTTTAGTGATATAGTCATACCCTCTGCAATCTACATGTGAAGAAAACTTTTATGTTTCAGACACGTGTTTTATGACTTATTAGAGTTTCAATCCAAGTGTTTTTTTTTTTTTTTTTTGACCAAAATATTTTGAAGGGACAAGTTTAGGAATAAATAAGAAAATGGTTATTTATTTGCACATATTTACGTGAAGTCTGCATATTTGTGTTCATTTTCATGTACTGTGTGATGTGTTTGTTCTGTTGGAAATCTGAATTTGTAAGCTTTATGTAAACCATACAACTTTTCTTTTCTCAACATCTTTCTACCCTCTTGCATTGATGCTTTCTCATGTATCCTTATCAGAGGGTTGGAAAACACGTTTAAAAGCGTTCTCCTACTAGCATACTAAAAAGATACAACATTTAGCTCATACAGTTGGTGTCACCATATAACCCTGGTGCAGCTGGTTTCCAGGGAAAGGGACAGACAGCAATTGTAGTGGATGTGGTGATGCGGAGCAATAGGAGTGCTATCCTCCCAAGTTGTGGGTTAAAGGTATGCTTTCATCTGTGAGCTTTTTGTTCAGGCATACTGAAAAGTCTCCAGGGCTGTTTTAGATGTTCCAATTTGTATTAAACATTCACTATGCTTTCCAGTCACAGTTGCTATCATAGCTAATAACAGTGTTGGTAACAACTGTCACTTGTTATTTTCCTGACACATGCATTTATTTTGCTAAACCTTTTTGCTTTCTTATTTGACCAAAAGAGTTTTGAGAGACAGGTAGTATAGCTGCCCCTTTTCAGGTGAAGAAAGTGAAATGTATTTTAAAGACTTGAACAAAGCTAGAAGATTAAAAAGAATGCCAGGATTTAAGGCAGGTATGTCTGAAAAAGAAAATCTCAGAACCCTCACCTCCATTGTCCCCCTTAGGTAAAACAACAAGAGAGAGAGAGAGATTAAGAGTGAATGCATGTGAAAAAGCAAACTCAAATCATTCACACAGTGATGGGCTTTAGCACACAAGTGAAGAATTTATATAAAAATACGATTACTCATTTTCATATATTCATATATTCATTCTTACTGGTTTTGTGAAAGAAGTCGCTTCAAAAGTCAATGTAAAATCTAAATTATCAACCAATTTCAAAGGCTGTCAGTACACTGACACCAACTCAGACAAAGACAATACAAGAAAAGACAGAATTTCTGTCAACATCCTAATAAACACAGATGTAAATGACTGCATTAAATCTGTAGTACATCAGAGCCAGGAGATGGCTTAGTGGGTAAAGTACTTACTGCACAATCACAAAGAATCTTTGTTTGAATCTCCAGAACCCATGTAAAGGCAAGCAAGGCAAGTCCATGCATGGATAAACATATACCAAATAAGTAAAACATTAAAGTAAAATCTTTTCAGAATGAACTAATAGAAATGAAAAGAAGAAAATGAATTACAGGTTTGGAGCAAAGGAGACAGAAGGATTTTGGTCACAGGGTAAAACTTGTAGTTAATGAGGATGGATGAGGCTTCTTCTGTATCCTAGAGATAATAATTAACAATACAGGACACTGTATCCTGTACTTAGGGAGAAACCTTTGTCTATTTGAAAGAGAAATTACCAGCTAAGCTGTACCAGAAACACAGTAATCTTTAAGAACAGAAAACCAGCCTGTGTGCCTCCCTCACATTCAGCCTTGTGATGAAGCATGCCTTCTGCTTAAACTGAGTTTCAAACTGTACTGCTATCTTTCCAAAAAATTCCTAAAGGAAAAGAATTGTAACACCACACATTAGAAAAAAAGGAGGAGGGGAGGATTAAAACAAAGCTAGGAACGCCCCTGATTTTTCAATTACAACTTAATTTGTAATTCTTTTTTTAAAGAAGCCATTTTTATTGGATATTTTATTTACATTTCAGATGCCTCCCCTTTCCCCATTTCTCCTCCCTAGAAAACCCATATCCCATCCCCTTCTCATTTTTGCTTTTATACAATTTTTTAATGTTAATCAAAGGCTTTATAAGTTTGGTAATGCTCAATTACAAGATGCCCATACAATCAGAAGTGTAACCCAATACCCAACCTAGATATATCAACTACCTTTGACTGGCAGAGACATGTGAACATCTGCCTCCATGTCTGGCCCCCTCTCTCTTTCTCTCTCATCACCTAGCTCTTCCTCTCCTTACTCCTCCTTTTCCTCTCTTTACTCCTCCCACCTTAGCTCCTTCTACATATCACCTTTCCTGTTAAAATAAAACTTTTCTCTTAAAATACAGTTAGAGCATAACTATACCAATTTGTGTCAGTAAGGTACAAGATAAACCTAATACCCAGTCCATCATTTTGATGACTAACCAGAACCTCTGTCATCCCTCCTAACTAAAAGACTTAGTTCTGAATCTGGCTTTTTTCTTCACTTTAGAATTAATGTCAGCTGAAAACCATCCTCTCAAATCTTTTCTCTCAAAGTAAATAGCAAGGATTGGCTATGAGACTATAAGTTTTCAACCCTGTCAGAAATCCAGAATGACTGTTAAATGAAACTATGGGAAACACAAAACATAGCTCCTAAAATTTAGCCAATTTATAGAGACCGCTGAACACCTGGACAGTCCCTATACTACAGAATGTTGGAGCATCCGATCTTCAGCCTTCTGGCCCAGGATCATCTGACAGACCTAGTGATGCAGAATTAAGGGCTGATTACTCTGTCTTGGCATATAAAATCAGTTGACTATTCCGCAAGTGTGTCCTTTTCTGGACAGTGATTTGTCTGTAGATGAAAAGAGCCAATTCTTGCCTAGTGGCTGTCTCACCACAACTGAAGTAACTCCAAAGATGCTCAATTTCTTCTTGGAATCCAAGACAGGAAGCTGTCAGGAGCTAGGTCTCTAATCAAAATGAACATTAATACAGTGATGTTTGTAACATCAATTCTGTGGATTTCTGATGTTTTGAAAACCAACTATTTATATAAGGCAATCTGGACTGTTTTCTGTCAACTCCTCTCAGCTATCTCTAATAAAATATAGAATAAACTCAGAGCCATGAATTTGCTATAGGCCCTTAACTCACAGGCTAACCATCTCAAATCAGTTAAAAAAAAAGTTAAAGAAGGACTGGGTTTAAGCCTTGTATTCCTAAATGTGTTATATAGGCACAATGCCTATGAGAGTATCAATATTCATCTCACTTTTATATCAATAAGAAGCTTGCACCAATGAAAACCTTAAATTTGAAATCAAAGTAAATTTTGTGCCATTTAAGAATTTATAACTTCATCTTAATAACAATTATATTTATTTCTACCAATAAGTTATGGCTATACAATAAATTTTGGCTAATCCACCCTGTTCCAACAAAACCACAACTTTTCCCTAGAAAGACAGCCCAATATTAACCACCTCAGTCCTCAAGCCCAGGGAATAGGGGTTCTGACTCTTAATTAACTTCTTCAAGCTGATTACAGGCATTGAGATATTAGAAGAGGGGCAGTGGGAGGAGTAAATTGATAAGCCTCTGATGCTGTCTTCACTGCATCCAGCTGAAATAGCAGGACATCAGAGGTTCAAGTAGGTCTGCTCAGCTTACTTGATGAGAAGATACACCAAGGCGGCATATACTGCAATATACAATTCTTAAAACAAATTTTAGTATCAAGATAATTTTTTGTTTGAATTCTGGAATGTAGTCTTCTGGTGGCCTGCCCCTGTCATGTCTAATCCATATAATTCTGGGAGTTTCTATGAGGGTGTGTTCCCACCATCCTCCCATTCCCACCTCGAATTCCCCAAAACTAGGGAATGCAAACTTCCAGGCACCAAGGACATCCACTTCCACTGATGCCTAACCCCTTACCCATCTCCCCTCCTCCAATTACTATGAGGGTGTGCTCCCACAGTCCTCCCATTCCTGCCTCCCCGCTCTCAAAATTCCCAAACACTAGGGAATCCAAATTTTCAGGCACCAAGGTCATTCACATCCACTGATGCCTGTCAAGACCACCTTCAACTACCTATACAGGTGGAGCCATGAATCCCTTTCTTTGTGTCCTCAGGCTGGAGATTTTAGAGTGGCTACTCCAGCTTGTTTCTTAGGACAATTTGCTTGAAGAATTGTTTTCCAGCCTTTTATTCTAAGGTAAAATCTGTCTTTGCACTGAGGTGGGTTTCCTGTATGCGCAAAATGCTTGGTCCTGTTTATATATCCTGCCAATTAGCCTATGTCTTTTAATTGGGGAATTGAGTCCATTGATGTTAAGAGATATTAAGGAACTGTGATTGTTGCTTCCTGTTATTTTTGTTATTAGAGGTGGAATTATCTTTGTGTGGCTTTCTTCTTTTGGATTTGTTGGAAGGGGGTTACTTTCTTACTCTTTCTATGGTATAATTTTCCTCCTTGTATTGGAGCTTTCCCGCTATTATCCTCTGTAACGCTGGGTTTGTGGAAAGATATTGTGTAAATTTGGTTTTGTTGTGGAATATCTTGGTTTCTCCATTTATGGTAATTGAGAGTTTTGCTGGGTATAGTATCCTGGGCTGGCATTTGTGATCTCTTAGGGTCTGTATGACATCTGTCCAGCATCTTCTAGCTTTTATAGTATCTGGTGAGAAGTCTGGTTTAATTCTGATAGGTCTGCCTTTATATGTTCCTTAGCCTTTTTCCCTTACTGCATTTAATATTATTTCTTTGTTATGTGCACTTGGTATTTTGATTATTATGTGATGGGAGGTCTTTCTTTTCTGGTCTGGTCTATTTGGTGTTCTATAGGCTTCTTGTATGTTTATGGGCACCTTGTTCTTCAGATTAGGGAAGTTTTCTTCTATAATTTTGTTGAAGATATTTATTGGCCCTTTAAGTTGGGAATCTTCACTCTCATCTATACCTATTATCCTTATGTTTGGTCTTCTCATTGTGTCCTGGATTTCCTGGATATTTTGTGTTAAGAACTTTTTGCATTTTCTTTGACAGTTGTGTCAATATTTTCTATGGTATCTTCTGCACCTGAGATTCTCTCTTCTATCTCTTGTATTCTGTTGGTGATGCTTGTGTCTATGACTCTTGATTTCTTTCCTAGGTTTTCTATCTCCAGTGTAGTCTCCCTTTGTGATTTCTTGATTGTTTCTACTTCCATTTTTATGTCCTGGATGGTTTTGTTCAATTCCTTCACCTGTTTGGTTGTGTTCTCTTGTAATTCCTTAAGGGATTTTTGTGTTTCCTCTTTAAGAGCTGCTACCTGTTTGCCTGTGTTCTTCTCAGATTCTTTGAGAGTGTTATTTATGTCCTTCTTAAAGTCCTCTACCATCATCATTAGAAGTGATTTTAAATCTGAATCTTGCTTTCCTAGTGATATGGGGAATTCAGGACTTTCTTGTGTGGGAAAGCTAGGTTCTAATGATGCCAAGTACCCTGGGTTGCTGATGCTTATGTTCTTGTGCTTGCCTTTCGCCATCTGGATCTCCTTAGTGCTACCTGCCCTATCTGACTGGAGCCTGCCTTTCCTATTATTTTGGTTGTATCAGAACTGTGTGGGTGAGTATTGCTGCTGGCGTTAGAGCTGGGGCCCAAGATCTGCTCAGTGCTCGGGCCCAGATTCCAAGTTACCAGTGCTCCGAGCCAAGAGTGATGTCCTGGATCCTAGTGGGTCCCAGCTACTCCCTGTTTGGGGCCTGTGTAGCTTTCTCCTTACCTATGATACTGCCTGGGTTAGACCTTCTGGAAGCCCTGCTTCCTCTGGGTTCTGTGAGATTGGGGGCCCAGCTGCCACCCAGGATCTGCTCAGTGTTAGGGCTCAAACCAAAAGGAACCAGTGCTCTGGGGCCAGTAGTGACTTGCTGGGTCCTATTGGGTCCCAGCTTCTCCCTGTTTGGGGCTGGTATTGCTATTTCCGTATCTAAGATACTGCCTGGGTTGAAGCTCCTGCGAGGCCCACTTAATTTGTGATTCTTTGAATCAAGTTTCCTTGATACACAGCAACTACACTCAGAGTTACCAGAAATATATTCTTACTTGGGCTTGCAAAAAATAATGATGGAAATTACTAGGACCAGAATAAATTTGTTTGAAAATGAAAGAGATACACTGCTATTGGATTCTCTTCAAGTGTCTCAAAATCTATCTCTATCATTCAGATATTTGGTTCCAAATTCCTCACACTTTGGATTTGCTTCACAGCTCCTGACTTTCTAGACCTGCAACTCAGCCAGTGTTTTACTTTTAATCTGATGTTTTTCTAGGAGTCATCTCATGTCAGTTTAACACAGAATGTTGTTAGTGATATATAGTATTTTCTCCCACTTTTAAATCTATTAAAGATTCAATTTCTGTCTTCTCTACAAGTGCATTCATAAGACCCTATACACTTAATATCTGTCATTTTAGAGTGTGCATGTTAGAATGTGTGTGTGCATGTGCACATATGTATGTGTATAAGAGCATGCGTGCACTTGTGTAGACTTTTTTATGCCGTCCTATAAGCAAAGGGATCAAGAATGGTGAAAGACTGATGCATTGTTTGTTGGAATGTTGTCAAGTGAATCCATGGAAAGAAGACCTTTAACTAAAATATTGCAAAACTAGAGTATTTCTCTGGCTAAAATCAGTTAAGGTATGCATAATTACAAAATGCAATTCTAGGTATGTCTAGACACTTTAGCAATTAATCTGGTTTAATATTTCTCTAATATAAGGGACCAAGAATATTTTTTAGAATCATAGGATCCTCAAAAAGAATTATTTTTTTCTAGCTATTTTAATATCCCCTAAGTAGAAAATTTATTAAAAGAATTAATATATTTGTGAAGCAGCACTTTACAAGGTACATCTTTATATCTTAATCCAGTTGTGATATTACAAAATATTATCGAATGGGAAATTTATGAGCAAAATAAATGCATTTCTCATGCTTTTGGAAGCTAAGAATTCTAAAACCAAGGAACTAGGAGGCTTGTGTCTGGTGAGCACCCAATCCTTTCTTTCTCAATTGTATCAAAATTGTTACATTCTCTGAAAGGCATAAACCTCTCAGTACATGGTAAGTGAAATGAGAGGCAAAGGGGTATGTAACCAGTTCCCTCTGGCCCTTTTAAGACACTGATAATACTATTTATAACTAGCCCTTATTGGCTAGCCACCTTCTATGGAGACTGTCTGTTATTATTGTTTAATTCGTGATTAAATTTTCATATGGATTTGGAGACAGAAAAGCATTTGATAGAGTGTATGATAGAAATATCACTGAATTGCAAGTTAAGCAGTCCAGAAACTTGGACCATCTCCGTTACTCATAAGTTTGAGCTGCTAAAAATTATTTACTTTCTATTATCTTAATATTCTATTGAACATTAGGAATTGTCTCTGTCATCCTTCCTAGTACCATGATGTATCAGCTTCAACCACATCAAAAGATAACAGAATAATTTTTAGCTAATAAAATGTACAGAATACAAAACCCAAGGTCTCATTACAAATCAATTATGTATTTTGTATGCTGGATATTCAAAACCAGGACTTTGTGCATGCTAAGCACACATTCTGGCACTAAGCTATATCCCAAGTTTGTTCACATATTTTACCCAAGCATTATTTTGTCACAAACATTTTGAACACTCACTTTCGCTTGCTAGAAATGATGGTACAGAGGATGAGGAAGGACATGAATTAAGGACTGTGGCCAAAATTTGGCCTGCTTCATGTGTTCTTTGTGGAAGAGTTAGAGATGACGAGGCTAAAATTCAACAGGAAGCACTGAGCTCATTGAGTAGCTCATGGCTCTACGGTGTTGGCATGAAGTGAATTCTTGAGTTTTTCTGCCATCTTGCTAGAACTACTTGTCTTCCACATTAAATTGGATGCCTTCATGAATGACATTTGCTCGTCTTGTTTCTAGTCTATGTCTATTATTGTATTTTACCAGCCCTAAGTATATATAGATTGAAAGTTGGAAACAATGACATGATAAATTGTGCTTTTCCAATGTCTATTGACTCACATATGTAGCACTTAACACATGTCAACATGGTATGCTTCATACCATAGTATGATGATGACAAGATGTAGAGTAGAATTTGTTTTGAAATAACAGTAAAATTTAAAATACCCTTTTCTCTAAAAATATTTACTCTGTATTTTTTTTGTTTTTAATTTTGATATCACATCTGCTCCTGTCTTATCAAATATAGACAGAAGACTGACATTTAAAAAAACCCTAAAAGTTATTTTAAAAACACTTTATATAATTCTGTGCTCAGCTTAGCTCTGTATACTCTTAAAAATAAACATAATTATACTTTATTTCTGTATATCACTTTTTACTTTCCTGTTACAGTGGTTTTAACTTAATTTTTTAACACTTAAATATGTAACATGATTGTTGCCATTAAGTACAAGCTAAAGATCACAGTTCTAATGGGATTAGAAGTCAGCTAATTTACTAAAGTAGAGAACTTAATGTCATGAGAGGACTTGAGATTTATGTTGTCATGGTTCATACCAAACCTCAGAGTTTTGAAAGAAAGTAAGAGAAGTAATTATATGCAAACCAAGATGTTAAAACACAGACTAAAAATGTCTTCAAGATGTCCTTAGGAGCTGACTCCTGATTCACTTGTATTAGAAGCCACAGGTATGAAGCATTTTGCCATCCAAATAGTTCAAAGGAAAGAAACTAATTGAAAAATAATTCAGAAAATAAAAACAGAAAAATCTGCACAAAGTGAAAGATAATCAGACTTACAAAGGAAAGAGAGAAAAGGTTATTCAGGGGAGGAGAGGACATAGACATTGGGATATCATTCATAAAATACTGTGAGAAATTATAAATCCTCATGAAAGACAAATAATGGATGTTGCTTTGTAGAAGGCAAGGCACTCAAGCCTTTGAATGATTGCAGATGGACAGGGGCTGTTCACACTACAGACCTTGGAAGCATGCCTGGGTCCGAGAGCTCAGAGGCTGCGTGCAGTTTCTCCACTTGAGTCTCACTTTTATTACCATATATTTCATCCTTGCTGCCCAAGTTATTACCATGGTAATTGCTGAATTTCTCATTACAGAAAGCCAGCTTTTCATAAATATTAGATGTGGCTATTATTGGCAGACACAGTGTCAGTTTCTTAAGAAATATGGAAATTTTGTAATTTGAGGTGATTCATTATTTATCATCTTTCTAATTTTAATGAATACAAGTGTCTCATATTCATTAAAAATAAAACAACAAAATATCTACCAAATCATTATCCTTTTGATTGATTTGCCCCATTAGCGAAAGATCTGAGCAGAGCACCTGGAAGCACCTTAATTTTTTCTTGTAAGAACATCACCCCATTGAAATTATTTGTTCTGGAAGGCACTAATTTTGGACAATGCATAAGAGGATTTTTTCCCCCTTCTGGATTGAGGTAGATTGACATCCCTTTTCAATCTTCCAATTCACCCAATTCTTAGTAAAAAGTGAGAAGTAAATGGAACATATTAAACAGTGCCCGTTTCATTTTGGAGAAAGGCAGTTTGAAAGGGAGTAATTTTTCTATTCATCCAATCTTAGTAAAAAGTCAGAACTAAATAAACATGTTAAGCAGTGCCATTTCATTCTGGAGAGAGTTTGAAAGAGAGTCTGGAGGGTCATCTTAGGATTGAACTCTTGTTTGTGTTATAGACAAGTTAGAGAATTCTTTTTTATTTGTCAGCAGATGCAAAGCTGTATGATACTTGTATATATCAAGAGGTTTAAAGTGATTACCAGTTACTCGCCCTTATAGAGATATGGGAGTCATTTGAGATAAGTGGGTATGCTCCTTTTCCCACTGACTAAGGAACCTCTTGGTCTTACGTTTTAGTACATTGTAGAAGGACTCCAGCTAATGGTCATGGCGGGGCTGCTGCAATCATGAACTCACAGAAGCTGTGGTTGCCTGAACAAAATCTGTATAACAGCGAGTCAGTCCGAATTCCACCATGAATGGGGGAGGGACTCACATGGTTCTACACCTGGCTAAGGAGCTATTAGTGATTGATGGTTGCTGGGAGAGGGGGGAGTTAGTTTTCTTCAGGGGTGTGGCTATTGGTAAATTGCCCGTGATGTGGTAAAACAACCTCACACCCATGTGTATTTATGAACAGCGCTAACTGGACCAGTGGGAGGGGAATATGGTGGGTGACATCTGGAAGAGTTGTTTGGGAGTAGGGGCTGTATATGATATAAAACATTGCATGTATATATGAAGTTATTAAAAAATAAAAATAAAGCATATAAAGAAAGAATCACTCCCAGTAAATCTAGACTAGTGTTCTCTTTAGTATATTGATGAGTAGAGGAGATAGCTTCTGAGGAGAGCTTTGGAAAGCTTTTTTTGTAATTGACAACAATTTAAATAGTTGAAGAAACCATCCTTTTCCTTCCATTTTTCTTTATTAATCCTTAATATATGTTAATTAGTATATTAATTATTAATGTATATCATGGATATAATGCCTTTACCCATTGAGCCATCTTGCCTGCATGTATTTGGCATGTGTAATCATTAAGAAAATGGCATTAAAAAAATTATTTGGAATGTTTGATTGAAAGACTTTAAGCTAGACCAAAGAGGGGGAGGCAGATAGCATGTTAGAGAAGTAGACTCTAACTGCTGTCCTCTAAGCCAGATGAGCTATTTGCACAATGCTTTGAACCATTCACTGTAGAACCTTGTTTCGAGAAAGAGCCATGCATCTCAGGCTGATCTTGAACTTAGCTGAAGCCGCAGATATCCTTGAAATTTTTATTTTATAGGAAACCAAATTGTCTTGGGACTCACTATGTAACCCAGGCTGACTTCAAATGTATGAGAATCCACCTATCTCAATCTTCTCAGAAGAATACATTTAAAATATCTTTTCTAATTATTTGCAGGGGATAATTCTTGTTTGGCCTCACAACTCAAAGTGTTTACATATGGTTATAAATTAACTTTTAATCTTATATTATTTACACTACTTATTTTGAGTGCCTTCTTCTGTGTCTGTGTGTCTTGGTGGGCCCAAGAGCTATGACGTGTGTGGAGGCCAGAAGACAACTTGAGGGAATGGACTTTTTCCTTCCACCATGTGAACAAACTCAAGTTGTCAGACTTAGCAGCAAATGCTTTTATTAATTGAGTCATCTTGTCTGTTTACAAATAAATTTTGTTTCTATCAGATTAAATATATAAAACATATAAATATATATTCATCTTAAAGAATATATATTATATCATAGTATATTATATTATTTACGTGGGTGTGGAGAGTTAGGCATAATGTTTGCTCTTCCAGAGGACGTGCAATCAGCTCCCAGCACCCACATGCTGTCTCACAAGGGCCAGTAATTCTAGTTCCAAGGAATCCAAAAGCATCAGGCACACAGAGGGAGTATAGTCACATGTGCAGACAAAATACTTGTAAGTGAGAAATAAATGAATGAAATTAAAAAACTAAATTACACACACATACATACACACACGCACATGTGTGTGTGTGTGTGTGTGCGTGTGTGTTCAAGCCCAGTGCCTATAGAGGCCCAAAGGGATGAAATCCTCTGGTGCTGGAGCTACAGGCCTGTTGTAAGCCACTATACCTGGGTGCTTGGGAGTGAACTTTGGTCCTCTGCAAGAGCGCTACATGTTGATTCCCATTAAGCCATTTCTCCAGGCCTCTATAAATGAGCGTTTTTTTCCTTGAACCATCACTTAAAAATAATGTGCAGAACAAAAGGTTTTTCTATTTCTACATGGATTCTTTTGTCCTAAGAAGGTAGGACAGCAAAGGGCTAATTCATAAGATACAAAGCAAGAAGGGCATTCTTCATATTGGTGTCAGGAGTTTTACTTGTGTTTCTCCCCTCCTTAGTCTCATTCTGTACAAATATCATCCTGGGTCTAAAAATATCTGCACACACCTGTAAGTCAAGATAGAAACACAAAGATGTTTCTGTCTGTACACGCAACATTTTTTTTGTTAGATCTTCATTGTATTTTAAACTTAGACGTAAAAGTCATGGGCTGCAGAAAAGACTGCATGGCAGTTCTAATGTCTTGATTACAATAAGAAGTGTTGTCAGGATATGGCTGAGGAATCTGAAGCACAAGAGAGAGATGCTGCTAAGCAAAACTTTAATTTTCTACAGACTTGTCCAACTCCATAGTCACTAGCCATGTGGGCTGAAATTCGTTAAATTAAATTAGCTTACAAATCAAATTGCCCTATGGCATATTCATATGTCGAGTGTCAACAAGCCATATGTGGCTTTTACCATAGCATGGTGGACACAAACTATCAAGCTGAAAGATATAATGTACTCTGCTCCTTTAGGCTGTGGCAGTTCAGGTAAAACAATTTTGAGATAAATTAGGTGGTTATTTTACATCTGAAGTAGTTGTATATTTGGGTCCACAAAGAAATATATTTAGAATATAATCTTATTATATTTATTTTATTGAAAGTCAGTGGCTAGTTCAGCCTAGTTTAATTTTAGAATCCTGATACTGACAGAAGATTTTTCAAGGCAGGTATTAAAATTATTGATTCTAAAGTGGTGAATAGAAGATTTCATATTCATGAAAATTTTACAAAATTTTAAAATCCACTTACATTACATTGTTATATTACTATAACTTTCTATTTTACACAAAGGCCCAGAGGCAGAAAATGATGAGTTCTCTGTAAACTTAATAGAGAATAGTAAGATTTCTACCTAGGAAAAGGGTGAGTTACATTTCTTTCAAAACATCCTTCCCTCAGACCTGATAAGTGCAACATGTAGGATTAAAGGCCTTTCCTACCTGTAGATAAATAGTACTGTATCTTAATGAAATTTAAGTGGGGAAAATATCTGTACTGGTACATGAATTAAAAATACAAACCTGCCTGTCTCTCATTCTAACCCAGAATTCCATGAAATTATTGTTTTAGTTGTTGTTTTGTTTTATTTTTGTAAGTAAATCTCTTAAAGCAATTGTATCAAAAGTCTTTTTGCTGGTATTACATATTGCTCTAATATTTGTGTGCAATGAACTAATTATTGTGTTGGGGCTTTCTTTCTCTCCTCCCTTTGAATCCAGAGCTCTTAGGATTAAGTCTTCTTTCTGCTGTGTAAATTTTGAAAAGAAAAAAAGCTCGACAGTGAATGTCTCCAGAAAGAATAGTCTCTGAAGTGAAAGCCATATATATGTAGCCACTCTGAGAATGGGTATTTGTTACTCAAACATTGAGCCTCAATGACTTTAAAATGCACCAACCATGGCACAAAACTCAAGACTTGCAATCTGTCTTGTCTGAACGATGTGCTGTGGCAATGGTTGTGTGGAACTTGTGTGAGTGGCCAATGAATGTTTGGCTTAACTTGAGGCCCACACTATGGGAAAGAGTCCATGCCTACATTACCTGGATGCTCAGGAACCAGAGGCTGGGTAGACTAGTTATAGACCCAAAAATGATTGGCAATCAGTCAATCAATCAGTCAGTCAATTAAATACAAAATCAGTTAAATGATCCCTAATGATATTCTGTTGTACTGGTAGGTCAGTGCCTTGTCAAGTCATCACTAGAGAGGCCTCTACCAGCAGCAGATCAGACTGGATATAGAGTTCCACAGCCAGACATTATCCAGAGAGAGAGGAAAGAGGAGAGAGATGAGAGAGAGAGAGAGAGAGAGAGAGAGAGAGAGAGAGAGAGAGAGAGAGAGAGAGAGATCCACTAAAGTCAGCTCAGTTCAAATGTCTTGCAGATGTCCTCAGCTCAGGAAACAAAATCAGAAGAAAGTGTCTAAAACACAAGACCTTGTTAAGAAAAACAAGTACCAGTAGCTCACTGTGAGATGTGATGTGGACCATGCTAACTGCTGTAACAAAAGTTCTGGGTGTTTGTGTTTCTGGAAAGGTGGGTAGCCAGGCATCTGCAGCATGCAGCCTGTGTTCTCTAGCAGGGCATCTGGATGACCTGCTGAGTGGAGCCTTTGAAGTCTGCTCTGCAGAGGTGGCCTGATCCCTCTCCTTTGAGATCAGGCAACACTCCAGAAGAGGAGGAGAAAAGTGTTTAGGAGTCAGTGGGAGTTGAGTGCACCTCGAGAACATGGCTCACCTAATCATCCCCCTGACCATTCATAGTTTCTCATCAAGTTACTATATCTAGCCCAGTTTCCACATTTAGTGCTTTGGGCAAATCTGGACACTGCTATCTACAGCTAAACCTACATCTAGAATTCTTCTGGGAATCTCCTGTGTTTATTTCCTGTGTTTTAAATTTCTTTTTGCATTTCTTGTGTATTTGATCTAGATCGTCAACTTTATCTCTGAGTCCTGATAGTTTAGCCTCGACTTAGCTAATTCTATTTGTAATGCTTTTTTTTTTTTTTTTTTTTTTTTGAGTTTTTGTAAGTTTCTTGAGTTCCTTAATCAAGTTTGTGATTTTCTTCTAGCTCTTGTGTTCTCTGGTTCATCGATTTCAGAGAGAAGATAACATATTTATCTTTCATAGTATTTGTATTTTTTATGAGATAGCTTCACATGCACTTCTGTTACTTCTAAGTCTGATGTAGACAGAGGAGTTTGGAGCAGAAGAGAGGAAGAGTTGGTAGACATGATGTAGAGGTTAGAAGAGTGAAAGGTAGGCTGAAGTCCAGTAGAAAGAAGTCACTGGGCTCATGTATAAGATATACTCTCTGTTCCAAGCAGGAAATGTTGAGATACATCTGGCTGGGTAGAAAGGTTGAATGTGGCACTGGAGGAATATGTGGATAAAGACAGAGAGATTCCCAGAAGAATTCTAGATGTAGGTTTAGCTGTAGATAGCAGTGTCCAGATTTTCCCAAAGCACTAAATGTGGAAACTGGGCTAGATATAGTAACTTGATGAGAAACTATGAATGGTCAGGGGGATGATTAGGTGAGCCATGTTCTCGAGGTGCACTCAACTCCCACTGACTCCTAAACACTTTTCTCCTCCTCTTCTGGAGTGTTGCCTGATCTCAAAGGAGAGGGATCAACCACAGGGAGTTGGGGAGTAGCACAGGATAAGAGATCTGTTAGAGGAAATAAGAAAAAAATGAGGGCTCTATTTAGGGAGGGGATATGGAGATAAATGCAGAAGAAGGAGGGTAAAATAGTAGTATGAGTACCTGAAAAAGTTGTAAGGAATAATAATATTAGCTAAATACCTAAAAATCAATAATATATTCTGTGTATGAATATATATATATATATATATATATATATATATATATATATATATATAGTTTAAAGGAAATTTCCTCATCTAAACTGACAATGATTCCTCCAAGAGCCAAAGACCACCTAACAAAAACCCAGCACGAGACATAAAGAGCCTTCTTTTGAGTGTTGGTGAGGGCTGTCTAAGAGACTCTCCAAACAAACAGGCCCTCAACTGCCTCCCACAGGTGCAAGGTAAATCCTTATAGTTGAAGACAGCATGTACTTCAGACACAGGTCCCAGAGGCTCCTGAACTGGAAATGATGTGGATGTCCCTTCTCTGAGGACTAGCTTTCATAGTACCACAGTGTCATGCAAGCATCCAAAGAAGAGAGGTAACCAACTGTCTGATGATGCTTATGAATCATAAGGCTACCAGCATGGTATGGTAACTCTGAGGGGCCAGTAGTGTTATGCATACCTTGGTGGTTACCAGTATCTCTCTAATTGGACTTAAGAGCCACTCAATGAGAAGGCAATCTTGCCTCATATTGAAAACCTAGCAAACTACCCAGGGTTAGAGAAGTCACAGATCTTGGAGTAGAACCTAGTATTACCGTTTTTGTTGTTGTTGGTGTTTTTTTTTTTTTTAAAAATTTATTTATTTTTTTTAGATAAAGTCTTTCTGTGTAGCCCTGGCTGTCTTGGAACTCACTCTGTTGACCAGGCTGACCTCAAATTCACAGATGTCTACCTGCCTGTCTCCTGGATGCTAGGATAAAAGGTATGTGCCACTACCATCTGGCTACTATCATCACTTACTGGACTATCACAATCCCTCACTATATGCTAAATGATTTTGCTTATATCCACAGATAAGTGTAGTTCTCAACCCTCATGAAGAAAACTTCTTCTCTTTGCAAGTTACAGAGACCATTACTGAAAACCACTACCAATCAAAATGCAGGATTGTGGAGCCCAGTCCCAGTGGATATATCTACAATACAACTTCTGTTCCTAATGCTCACAGATCACTGGGCAAGATCACGGGTGTAGAAAGATCATAATAGCTAGAGGATCAGGGAGTTAGCTGTGAGACTATCTCTTAGTAATGTCAGAAGCTACACACATAAAGTCCCACCAACGTGATTTTCTAAATATGAGCTGAACAAGAACAATGATAGTATATATGCCATAGTGGATGGGGAAAAACCAGCAAAGCCTTAGTCCTGCAGAACTCCACACAAGTAAGGAGAGCTGAGAATTGTCTCCCCCAGGGAACTATGCACCAATTGAATGTCCAGTATCAAATAGTTAGCCTTGAAAACATATGTACAAACAGCATTATACAGACCAAACAGGTTACTTTTAGAATGATATATGAATGAATATATAACATACTTTTAGAATTATATATGCAATAATATATTAGGATATTATATGCATGTAATAATGAGAAAAAAAGAAGTCATTTATGTCAAAGACAGCAAAGAGGGGTACGTGTGAGGATTTGGAGGGAAGAAAGAGAAGGGGATATAAAGTAATTATATTATAGTCTAAAAAATGTAAAATGGAAATTAAAAAAGTAGTCAGAGATGAAGTAGGGTTGGGGGGAGGGGAGTTATGATAGAGCTGGCTGACCAAGGAGCTCATTTCTCCTGAAGGATAATGTCTTTCCAGTGAACAAGTAGAGGGTATAATACACAGCAATGGGGTAGAATCCATCAGAAGACATGAAAATGTTCCTCAAGCAGTTGTTAGTTACCTCCTACCCTGAGGAATCTACTCTCTTGGAATGCAGAACATTTAAAGCCTGTCATTGGAACTGAGGAAGAAAAAGGGAGTGTTTACATGTGTGGCTTTGTGTGAAAGCCTGGGGCCCTCTAAGTTTTATTCCTGCACTAGAGTTAGGTGTATACTTCAAAACATTTATTTTTATGTCTAGTGCCATGTGAGTCATTTAAAAATGCAGTTTAAAATCATAAATGTGCAAATCCCCAGAGTATCACTTTTAAATTCTGAAATGGAAAATAGCACTTCCTTAAATAACTAAGGAGTAAAGATATTCTTTCACACTTCGAAAGTCTGCTGTGAGTTCAACCTGAACCCTCACCAAAGAGACTAAAAGCTAGTTGCTTAATTGTCTCTTCCCCTGTCCTTTGATGATTTGAGGAAATAAAACTTGTTTGATGTTTACAAGTAAACACATGAAAATATAAAAAAAAACCTGAACGATAACACCGAACTCAGTAATGCAGAACCCAGTGTTCAGGCTACATGTTTAAAATCTACTTTCATGTAGGACTTTCTCTCTCTTATTTATTTGTTTGTTTTGTTTTAAAACTTATGCTGCTTGGTGTGGGGGCTTTGGTTGTAGAATTCAGGACGTAAGTGGATCTCTGTGAGTTTGAGGCAATTCTAGTCTACATAAGGCATTCCAAGATGATCAAGGCCACATAATAAGACTCCCATCTCAAAACAAACAAACAAACAAACACAACACACACACATACATACACACTCACACACACACTCATAAGCAGCCCTGCATTTTCTAATACATGTCAGAAATATGAGTACTACTTCATATATGGTACCTATATCAAGTAGAAAAAACATTTTATTTGCTAAAATATTGAAAACTGATTAGAATGGGTAAGTGATATACTGGTTTTGAAATATTCAATCAGGAATAATTGTAGGTTTTTCTAACTATTATCATTTTAGGGCTTATCTCATATATGACTGTTTTACTTTAGATCCAATAGGATAGCTAGCTAAAAAAAAAAACAGTCTGAACATAAATTCAAGAACATTAGTGTAAGGGTCCATGATTTGTGAAGAATGATATTCCAGATGTAAATAGTGTGCAATAGCAAAGAGCATTTATTCTGCAAAGAACCATCATGCAGTGGTCCACCATAGATTGGGATGGAAGAAAGACGTGTGGACTTTGCAGGGTCAATTTGAAGCCTGATAGGGCAGGAGTAGGTGACTTTTATCTTTCTTTCCATTGATTGGTTGGCTCTAACTCCAGGGATAAAGGTGCCTTTGTGATTGGTTAAGGTTCTGGGGGATTTGAGGACTTTTGCTGATTAAGTATATGTGGCTCAGGCTAGGTGGTAGGGCAGCTTCTACAGCTCCTGATTGGCTGCTTATGAGGTTGGCTCAGGTTAGGTGGCGGGGCAGCATTCTGATTGGTTGTCTGGGAGACGATTTTTCCTGGAATTGACTTGTTTCAGATTTTTCCAGTTCTGGGAAATAGAAACTTAGGCCCAGTCTTCAAAACTGCCAATTTGTAGCCTGTCATGGAGTCAGACTGGTTCTGGCTGACTGTCCTTTCATTAGCCAGCCAAATACTTAGATAATACTTGATACTTGATAGGACAGCCGATCCTATCTCCATCCTATTTAGATGACTCAGGTATACAGATTTCTACCTTAGTGCTCTTTGGTTATTGCCACTTCTGAGATAGTCCAGCTCACCTAGGAATTATAGAATTTACTCATCATGAACTGGACTTGAAATTATCTCATGAAACAAACTTACTAGTAAAATCATCTAGACCTTTGTAACACAAGATCTGGCTGGCCCTTACATCTGTATAGAGATTCTGAGGATACATTCTCAGTGCATTTATGCATAATCTCAAGGCTTATATCAAATGCACTTATACATTGACTTTCAAGTTAAACATCATATGTCATCATGACCTGTAACAGACCTGGAGGACAGAGTAAATTCTGGAGTGCAGAGGATTTTCCTTGTCTCCTATCCAGTTTGTTATTGATATGATAGCTTATTGTATAATAATAATAATAAAATATAATAATAATAATAATAATAATAATAATAATATAATGGATATCCCATTATCCCATGCTGGTGGATGAAGCTATAAGATTAATAATAGATTATTGGATAAGCTATATTAATAATAGATTATGCTATATGCTATATAAGCAGTGTCTAATTTAACCAGGGTATTCCATAAAATTCATAGTTATCTTCCATATACAATGAGGAAATTGAAATAGAGGTAGGTTAAATAACCTGCTGATGAGATTAAACACACTAAATAGTATTGAATTTAATCCCACAATTTCATTTGGTCAATTCCACCTTAGTAAAATTTATAAAGAGAGGCTTTGTTGATCCATGACCCATTCTACTGGAATCAGAATTCTTCATGAGCTTGGGCGTAGGCCTGGGGGATTAAAGGAAGACACAGATTTGGGTCATTCATTATGAGAGAATGCCAAGGTTTTTATTGAACAAGTTCAATATATATATACCAAACCAGGGAGGGAAAAACACAAACAGGAACTCAATTGGGGGAGCAATGGTTTGTCAAGTGGAAAGTCCCTGCCTGGGGCATCACACCTACAACAGGATGTTTTGTTCTTAGAAAAACTGCAGAAAGTTACTTGACAGCAGCACAGGGAAAGTCTCAGCTAGGGCATGGCAGCCCTTCGGGGTTCTACAATACACAAAACACACATAAAAGAAAATGAATATATCTAATAAAATATTTTTAAATGCTGGAGAATAAAAAAAGTACACTGAAAAATGAGAGAACTTCTGATATTTAACAAAATATAATGTAATATATTTGTCTGTATTGTCAGAGTTCTCTAGAGGAACAGAACTTAAAGAACAAATCTCTCCATATATATGCCAGCAGAAGGTGTGGCCCAGATTAAAGGTGAAACAGTCCACCTCAAAAGATCTGTATTAAAGGTGGATCTTCCCAGCTAGCTCAAAGATCTATATTAGAATTGGGTCTTCCCACTTCAAATGATTCAATTAAAAAAAATTCCTGACAGGTGTTATCAGCTATTTGAGTTGTAGTTAATTCCAGATGTAGCCAAGTTGACAAGCAAGAACAATCATCACACTTATCTTCAAGACATTTTGAAATGAAATAATATTGGCTAATAGTGTGAGAAAGCCATGGATCTAATGTTTTCCTCTTCCACCTATATATAGCAGCAGTTACCCAAAACTTTCATTAAATCCCCTTTCTTCCATCACAGGGCTGTGATATCTCATTCAGGATAAATTCATAGGAAACTTTACTTCCCTATGTTGTGTCTTCTCACCCAATGGTCTCCTGGGTATTCTGTTATATGCTTTCAGAAGACTGAAAACATCAATGGTACTTGTTTTTCTCAAAGTTCTGTGCAGGAGGCAATGGGGAAGCATTTATAAGCATTAACACCAAAATAAAACACAGAGAAAAGAAAATTATTCAATATCCCGTTTGGTACCTAGTGTTTGCGAGTGTGGTTTATGTCTGAAGCAAGATGGGCATTTTCTACTGTCAGATAACAGAACACTGGTTATGCTACAACCTTGGAGATGTCAATGAAGCTGTCATGGGGTGCAGATGCCTAACACAAAGACTAATTTTGAGACCCTCTAGAGAAAAGATTAGGGAAAAATTCATCTTGAGAACTGGAGAATAGTCAATGAACAGAAAACTGAAATTTCAAACACTATGGACTATTAGTGCAGAATCATCATTTTTTCTCTCTTATATTTCAGACATCATGAAGAGAAGGAAAAGAACATTTAAGATTGCATTTAGTTCTTAGCATGTCCTCATCATTTGTGTTTTTAAAAGTCTCTTCCTTTTAAAAAGAATGTTTAATGGAAAAACTCTTTTTAACTTAACACACAGCAAGCCAGCGGTGGCGCAGCGGCTAAGGTAGCCGCCTGCAGAGGGCGAGCCCGTGCCCTCTGCTCTGTCTACACACACACATACACATTTCTGTACAAGACAAAAAAGAAGGTAAAGTTCATGTTTGGTGCATTTGGGAGGAGGTGAGAGATAAAGAGGTGAGTGAAGAAACAGCTGTAGCTAAGGACAGACACTAAGTGGGCTACACACACCCATTGCTGCTGTCTGGGAGAGAGAGAGAGAGAGAGAGAGAGAGAGAGAGAGAGAGAGAGAGAGAGAGAGAGAGAGAGAGAGAGAGAGAGAGATCCCAGAGTTGAAGTGCTCTTGAGAGAATGTGAGCAGCAGCAGGCCGCTTGGGAGTCCAGCATCTCTGTTTGCTGTTTCTCTCCTGTGTGCTGAACTCACCCTCTTTGTTCTTGCTTTTTTCATTTTCAGCAAAGCACATGTGTTTACCTCCTTAGACCTCTTTTTACTTTAAAATATCATGCTGGGTGATATCAAGTATATGCAAATGATCTCCAAATTTATGGCTCCGAGCTCTGCCCATTCAATTAACTTAAATGTCCCACACATTGCTTCTGGGATGGTTCTTGTAAGGCCCCCAACAGACAAATGCAATATTTTCAAAGCCAAGCTCATTATTCTTCCCACTCTGCATCAGCTGCTTCTTTTATATTCTCTTTCTTAATTAATAACTCCACCATCCACATAGTCATTCAAGCGGGACATATTGCAGCTTCCTCGAGCATTCAACTTCATATCCCAAATGAAATGTTCACATCCCATATTCACACCAGGCCTGGGGTGGGATGTATCTACAATAAGCTTCTGCTTTGCCAGTCTTCATCTTTTCCAGCTCTCACCCGTCTTCCTTTCTTCTAGATAGATTTTTGTAAAATTACATATCTGACATTGGTAGTTCGTGTGTGTAGTGTCTGCGGTGCATACATGCACGTGGGCATGTGGTGTGTGCACCTGGGCATGTGTACATGGAAGGCAGAAGTGGATGTCAGGTGTTCCTTTCTATTGCTGTCTATCTTATCGATGATCTAGGAAGCTCATTCTCTCGATCTGGCTATTCCCCTGCAGCTATAATGGGGGACAACAGGTTGTCATAGTGTACCCTGCTTTTTATTACCTACGTGGCGGGGATTTGAACTCAATTCCCTTTGTCTGCACAGTAATCACTCTTTCACAATGGAGTTACAACCCAGGCCCCATAGTTAGTACAGTGAAAATGCTTTGATTTTTCTCTCTATTTAGAATGATGTTGGTTGTGGACTTGTTATGAATCACCTTTTTTGTGTTATATGTGATATGCTTCCTGTAAGTCTTTTATCATGAAACAATCTAATTACTTGCATCTAAGCAATTTACATTTAATTACCTACACATGTGGTTTCTGTATATTATGTTTATTGATTTATGTAGATTGAACCATCTCGGGAATGAAGCTGACTTGATCATGGTGGATCACCTATCTTATGTGTTCTTGAATTCAGTTGGCAAGTATTGTAAAGAGAATTTTTACATCTATGTTCATCACAGATATTGACCTATAACTTTGTTGTTGAGTTTGTGCTTAAAAGGATTCCTATTAATTTACTGATATCCTGATTGATCAGTATATATTTCAACCCTCACCAGAGAGAACTCATCTTTAAGTAGATGGCAGATAACACAGAACCCCAAAGTTGTCAATGTGCAGAAATAAGACTTCAGAGTGCCCAACCCTACATGGGATATCTGTATAACACCCCTTCCCTCAAGGCTCAGAGGTATACATGGAAGAGAGTAGTAGAAACTTCAAAGGTTTTGAGGTGATAAATATCTTAAAAAAACTAGTCTTTTCCAGATACAACAAGGCAGATAAATATATGAGCTCACAGTAATTGTGATACCATGTACAAGACCTGTTCGAGATGAAGTCAGACAAAATCTCATCATTGAGTGGGGTACCGAGGAATGAAATTCCTATCTCTGTCTGAGGAACTGTTCATTGCTATTTGGAGAGGGAAAGGCAGTTTTCTTTTATGGTGTGACACCTGGTATATGGCCCACACATCAAGGCAGGCCTTACACTCAGAAATAATTGACTAATACAAACTGCATGAGAGAGAAGGGAGGGGAGGGAGAAGGAGAGGGAGAAGGAGACGGACATGGACATGGACAGGAACAGGGACAGGGACAGAGAAGGAGAGAGAGTGAAAGAGAAAGTTTTTGGTGACTAAGGGGTGAGGGAGAATTTAGCAAGAGTTGGTGAGGTGAGAATATGATCAAACATACATTGTCTGAAGTTCCAAAAAAATTAATATAAACACTATTAAAGAAAGAAATTGAACAGGTTATCACCACTGCACCATTAAATAGACCTAGAAAATTTAAGGTATGAACACAATGATACCTCTTGTAACATACTTTGTATTGACACATGGTCTTGTGCTGCTCGAACTCACTGAGAAGATAACTCTGGAAGCAGTGCCCTCTACTCCATTTCAGACCTAAGCGTGTTTGTCTCAAAGTGTCCTTCAAGGCTCCTTGACTAGGGATGGCTGTCCCCAATCCCTCCATGACAGGGGAAGAAGAGAAACACAATTAATCAAACAAAGATCCCTGCATCCTTGAGAACAGGCTTTCCAACAGTAGGAGTAAGGCATCTCCAGCAGAGGTTACTGCTCCTCCTCTCATGGTATGAAAACCAGTGAGTGGTAGATGGAAGGAAGAAGTTCCGCCACACAAAGCTCATCCATGGAGTAAAAGCTCAGTTGGGTAACTCTAGCTGATGGCCTTGACTTCCCTGGTCATTTCTGCTGGATGATTATCAGGGCCCATGTGATGCCATTATCTACTTGCTGCTTACTACTTGTCCTTTTACACAAAGCCTCCCAGGAGGGGACCATCTGCTCCACCCATGACTCTTCATCAGGACCATTACCTACCTCAGCAAGGCTTCCCCAGTCAGTTTCTGCAGGATGCTTGTAGGATCCGGAGTTGATGATACTAACTTCTCTTTGTTCTCTCTAGTTGTCTCTGCTGAATATTGGCAGCACCTGATTTGAGGTATTGTTGTTGTTTGTTTGTTTTGTGCTGTCTATCTGGTGCTTTTTTCTACCTGTTAATTGCTATTTATTCTTTTATTTTTTATTTAGTAAATTCACTCATTAAAAAAACGGAGAATTAGGATAGAGATATGGCTCAGTGATTATGAGTACTCACAGATTATTTTTTTTGAGGAGCCAAGTTCAGACCACTTCTGTTGGGAAGCTCACAGATGTCTGTGGGAGCCCTGTTCTGGCCTCCATGGGCTTCCTTGCACACATGCACATAAATAAACGTAAATAAACAAATTGTTGAAAAGGATGTAGACAAGCAAATCTCTCTTTCTTATCATAACAGTTCATCATGTCAAATTCTTTAGGAATACTTTTCTTGAAAAAGGTAGAAAATACTTCATTGGCTATATTCCCTGGTATTAAAAGAGAAAAGAAGGCATAATGGAATGTGTGCACTTCCTAAATGCTGTGTGTTTAAAAATATTTATAAAGAAAATGGTTTGGAAAATTATTTCACTTGAAAATTTTCTATTGAAGTCTTTTGCTTAATTCTTCTAACTGAAAATAAAAGTAATGCTGGTTAACATATTTATTCCAGGATTCACTGGGATCATTTATATAATTAAAAAAAGCTGGCAATTAAGAAATACATAATAATCAACCTCTCTTTCATTTCAACTACATGAATGGTAAGATCATGTTACCATAACACAGCAGCAATGAGTCATAAAATTCTCCTGCTTGAAAGTGGAGGCTTTGGATGAGTCTTCTATGCAATTTGTAACTTCTATGATACGATCTCTTTTTCTTTCACCCTAGGAGAATTAGAGTGCGTGAAATACAATATTCACTTCCTGTGATTATTGACCAATTAACATTTTATCACATTTACAGGGTTCTTGGTGTCTTACTGTTTTACAAGGTAGCAACTCTGGCTATACCTAAGGCTAGGCTGAGGGTCTTCTTAGATGCTGACACACATATCCTCAAGGGAACTGACAAATTAAGATATTCTCATGCAAGTCTGGGTATTTTCTACTTTGATAGATCAAACATTAAGACAAATAGTTAATGAATGGTACCTCATGAAACTAAAACCCCGGTTGGAGAGAAAAGGGGGACATGAAGCCCCTCCCCTATCTAAGGAGCTATTAGCAACTGAGAGCTTCTGGGAAGTAAGAGTCTTTTGGTTGTTTTGTTTTGTTTGTTTATTTGTTTTAAGGGCATCATAGTCACTGTTCTAGTGCTGTGAACAGACACCATGAGCATTGGAACTCTTATAAAGAAAACATTTAATTGGGGCTGGCTTACAGGTCAGAGGCTGAATCCATGATCATCATGATGTAGAGTTTGTCAGAACACTAGGAGACATGGTACTGCAGTAGTATGGGAGAATTCTACCTGCAGATTCACAGGCAGAAGGAAGAGAGAGAGAGAGAGAGAGACTGGCTCTGCCTTGGCACCAGAAATCTGAAACTTCACACCCAAATTGCACATTTCTTATGGGAGGCCTTTCTTATTCATACCACCACAAAGGTTACGACCCCTGTTAGGTATGCCATGCACACTCTAGTGAAAGACCGAATATCTAAAAGTATATGGACAGCACAAACTGGACATGGTAAAGACAAAGTCGGGTGGAAGGGGAAGAGAGTGTGGATCTAAAAGGAGTTGGGGGAGGAGAGTGGATATGACCAAAATATACGTTGTAGGGAAATTTCAAAAAGCTGATAACAAATATTTGTTGGGATGAAATTTCGGTTCCCTATGGACCATTGTTTTAAAAGGCTGAGAGCTACCAGGAGTCTCTCTTCCTAATCTTTTGCCCCTGCCAAGATAGTTACAATTTCCCAGTGTTTTTAGACCTTAGTCTTGAGAAATTTAGTGTGAAAATTCCTGAAATATGCCTATGTCCAAAATGAATATCATAAATAAACTATAAATTGAAGCTGTGTTTTGTGTCAAGTAATTGCACAAGAACCATTTCTGCATGATGTGTTGGCTTTAGTTACTTTTGGAAGGACCAGCCATGTTTTTGGCTTTAACACAGGGTTTTGCTCTGAAATCAGGGTGGCCTCAACCTTGTGATCCTCTTGCTTCATCCTCTAAGGTTCTTGGATTCTAGGCAAGTACCAGTGTGCCCAGCATTGTTTCGTTTTGAGTTGGACTCCTTGTTTATGAACATTTTCCTCTGAAAACATATAAACATCTAGTGGTTTAATCTTAGCTATCCATCACCGATGCAGTGAGATCTGTCCCAACAAGTCTGATATGATCCATGTTGGGGCGGTAAGTAACAAATGTGAGGATCTAATACCAATAAAACTCTTTGGGGCTAAGGTTAAGTGATAAGTGGTATAGAAGGAATGGCTCTATCTAAAGGGAGTTTTAAAATTTAATTATGTCTGGTCAATAGGTAATGTTCTAGCAGCTCTGAAAACATGTGGATACATACAATACACACACACACACACACACACACACACAGACAGAGACAAAGACACACACACACACACAGAGAGAGAGAGAGAGAGAGAGAGAGAGAGAGAGACAGAGAGAGAGAGACAGAGAGAGACAAAGAGAATGACAGGGAGAGAGAGAGGGGGAGGCTCAGTGAGTGAGATGTTTTCAAGCAAGTATGAGGACCTGAGTTAAGATCATAGTAGGTATAGGTTCAGCGAGAAATCCTGTACCAAAGAAATGAAGCAAAAAGCGATTGAGCAGGATGGCTGTTGCCTTCCTCTTCCTCTTGCTTCACAGTGGATGTGCACACATGTATGCTGAAACTCAAATCTGTGTGTACACATTCATACATACATGTACTCACTTATAAACACACAAAAATACCTTTTATATTCTTTCATTGGATGCTGTATTTCTTCAAGTTTTTAACAGGAAATAGTTATAAAATTTCATAATAACAAACGACAGCAAATATTTAAGGAAAACTAGTTTGAAAATTATATACTTGTTTATGGATGTAGTTCTTGGGTGACCAATATCCAATACCTTTTTAAAGAGGTACTGCTGTACAGTATAAAGGCAGATCCAATTATCCTTTCCCTAAAAAGTCATAGTACAATTTGGAACACAAAAAATGTGGGTATAAAAAGGTTCTAGGACTATCCTAGAGTGAGTGAATTTTTTTGAATGAGACAAACTCTATTTCTGTTTATTTTTTTATTTTATTTTTTTGCTACTAGACTATAAAAATAATGGTTTCCAAGAAATTGGAATTTACCTAGGGATATCAAGCCAATAGAGGATGAAACTTAGTGTCAGCCAGCAGAGTGACTTTTCCCCAAGAGAGATTTTATATAGTCCTGAGCCCTATAGATTAACTCTGAGGGACTGGAACTTCAACACTGTTAGGTCAGTGGTTGAGAAAACAGTTTATTGATCAGAAGTGCTTAGTTACTCATATCCCTTGCCTTCTATTTAAATATAAACCTCAAGTCAGGATCTCAAAGAATTGGGAGGCAATTTTGGCCTCTATTTGTCCCCTCTGCCTTGTATATCTATAATGAATAAAGTTCTTTTCTTTGCTTTTCAAAATAATTTGTATCTCTAAGTGGCCTATTGAAAACAGGTGGTCAACACTAGGTTGTTACTCATGCCAAGGTCCAGTCTCTGATTAACAACTCCAATAACAATCCCACTTAGAATTTGGAGGACATCAGCATAGTAAAGGGTTTCAAGCTTTCCAAATTAGAAGGCTTACATAATATAACTGTGGTATAAATATGTTTAGTATATTTATGATATAATATATATAATATATATGTTTAGTATATTTATGATATAATATATATAATATATATGTTTAGTATATTTATGATATAATATATATAATATATATGTTTAGTATATTTATGATATAATATATAATATATAACATACACATATACAATGTATAATAATATATATGATAATACATGATATAATATATACCCACACATATATATGTATATATAAATGAGCCAACAAAAATTAACATCATCATACAGAAGAGTTATATGTAAAATTGTTGCATTAATTTAACTTCTATCTCTTTAGTAAAATTGGACTCTTTGGTTCAGGAGGCTTATGAGTCAATTGCACTAACAATAATAGAAATTTTAGATCTCTTACAAATGTAAAGAAGTGTGTACATGTCCACAAGTAGACTCATTTACTGATATACAGGTGGATCTCATATGTATAATAAAACAACATTTAGGAGGCACTCTCAAATGCAAGCTTTCCCTCTGAATAGTACTGATTAAAAATATCAGAAATATTCAAAGAATTTTACTGACCATTCTATATTATATAAAAGAGAACACTCATTAATATATTTGCATGTATTATGTTTACATGTCTTTAGCTCTGCAAACTCTTACATAATATGTAGGATTCAGACGTACAGCCTACATACATATCTAGTCACAAATATACAAGTTATTTAATGTACTAAGTCATTTTCAAATGATTGCTCATAAAATTATTCTTTGAAGGAATTTTACATAAACAGATACTGAAATGAACCTCACTTAGAAAACCTTGTATAATTTTCAAAGTAGTCAGAAGCCTGGCAGCACTACCAGAAAACCAATTTTTTTTATTTATATACAAAATCAAGTTAATCTTACAAATTGCATGTATTCTATCTAACATTATGTTATCTCATCTAATAACATTAATTTAGCAAATATATTATCTATTATCAATGAGCTAATATTGAATGACAAACTTATTATCTTAGTAGAAAAATTAGCCCACTTCAAAATACTGAAAAAGCATACAGATATCATAGGAAGAAAAACCCAGCAGTCATGTAAAATTAAGCACATATAAGCTAGTCCTAAATCAATTTTAAACAATTTCCACTTCAAATTTGCCCAGAGAGAAACAGTTTAGAAGTCTTCCAAGTATTTTACAAAGAGCATATTTCAACAATTCAGTTACTGTTTAAATGTAAGACATTATTCTTTGATTAGACATGCCTACATATGCATTTTTTTCTTATTACCATTTCATATGGACTTAACTAGCCCAGATTCTGAATGTGGCTATGGTTGCATCACCTATAAGTATCATTATGAAAAGAAAATTTAGCATAAGTGTATTTGATAAACATGCATATTCATTATTTTCTATGTATTATACCTTCAGCAAAATTCTCACATCGATTACATATCAACATTTTACACACACACACACACACACACACACACACACACACACACAAACTCATGGTAATAATCCAACTTTTAGAAAGAAAATTTAATGTGCATTATTTAGATTTATTTTGATAAACATATAGTTTTATATATTTCATTTTCAACTATTAAAATTGAATAAAATTTAATTTTACAGTCTTTTTTAGTGAAAGTTCTTATCAAAATTTATATAGCCAATTTTGTAGCCTAAAAGAACTTTTATATTGCATCTCTAGATAATGTTGTTTTGAGTAAAAAACTGTGCTTTTATGTATTTATTATCCCTCTGATGTTTTAAAAAATTAAAATCAGACTCTCACATCTCCTGTAACTAGATTTTTATAATCTTGGCTTCAGTTTCCCTAATTCACATTTGAAAGAGTCAGATTTTAGACATTCCATCAGATAGAAAGCTCAAAATTAACATTTCAGGGTCGGAGGCAAAGGATTAGTGGCTGATGTGTTTACTATACAAGCGTGAGGGCCTGATTTTTCACAAGCAAAAGCTGAGTAAGTTGGTTCACACACTTGTAATTCTAGTGCTAGTGGGAGGGGTTGAGTGTTAGAAGGTAGGGATGTGTTTAGGGTTGGTCTCTCCCACAGGGGAGTGACCTTACTGGCCAGCTGTAACAAGGTATACCACATTCACTGAGAGGCCTCATCTCAAAACAAAAGCAAACAAACAAAAAACAAGTTTGAGGGAGACCCAACGTGGACATTCACATGTGCCTTCATAGGTAAGCATATGCATGCATACATATGTGTACATTTTGATCAATTATTAATATGTAAGTTAAGTCTGAATAAGTTAAGTTAGTCTTTATATAACCAGTTTTCTTCAGTCCCCAATTCCACAGTTAACTGGTAAATGCCTGTATGTTTACTCATGACTCTGAGAGAGAGAGAGAGAGAGAGAGAGAGAGAGAGAGAAAGAGAGAGAGAGAAAGACGTATCTATTCCTCTATAGAAATATAGTTCAGAAGCCATCCTCCAAATAGTCACATTTTAAAACAGGCATGCCCCAAATGGTAATTTTAGTATACATTAAGCTTGAAAAAGAAAAACAAACAACAACAAAAAAAGTCTAATAGCTAGAATTCTGCTACCCAATTATTTTTAGGAACACTAGGGGCAGATTAAATTTTGCTCCATGCTGTTATAGACACAAAACCAATTACGTTAAATCATCATGCGTTTACAAAACACTAGTGCGCTAGAATCCTCCCTAGGAGAGACCAACATGGTGAAATTGGGGCAAAGTCGGAGTCATGGACAGCGAGAGTACTTCTTGCCTCAGTGTGTACAGCTTGGAGAGGTAAGGTAGAAAAGAAGTCAGTGACCTCCACAACTAGCCCACTCTGGTGGCTTCCGGGTCCTTTCTTTGCCAAACCACAGAATGAGTTACGTAGACAACAGGAGAGTAGATGCAGAAAGGAATTTTATCATAGGTTGGAGGAAGAAGTCAAAGCTCCAGTATCGTCATAGTGGGTCCCAGAAATGGGTATCTAAGTCGAGGCAAGGGGAGTTGAGCTTATTGCAATGTCCCATTCCCCAACCCCAGACACACACCCCACACATACCTGAGGCGCTCAGGTACTTCTTGATCACATCTAAAGAGATTTACAGAAGTGGTATTCATCCGCGTTGTGTAAACCAAGAAGGAAGGCTTCAAGAAGCTAGAGCAGGAACCGGAGACCCCCGTCTGGCATCTCTGGTCCCTGCCTAGCATAAAATCAAGAAGACTTCTGGTTTCTGGGCAAGAGTTGTAGTGCAAAGGAAGTGTTAGTGAACCCCAAAAGACCGGATCTGATCTGATGCAATTACACCAGCGCCTTTATTGGAGCTAGCTTGGGCTCAGCCCACAGCGGCAGGCAGGCAAGCACACAGTTTTGGTGGAGAGGAGCTCCGAACATCTGTCAGGGGCAAGGTTATTGGAAGCAGCAAGCAGGGAGTGTTTCTAACCTGGGAAGCATTTATTTGGAGCGCTACTATGGCCTTTAGCATAATTGGCTGGTGTTGAGAGTCAAACCATAAAGTTACCTTCTGTTTCCCTCCGCATTCCTGCTTGTTTGTTAGGCAGGAGGCAGGGTTTTGGGGGGATTTACCCAGAAATGCTGGATTTGTTGGGGGAGATTAACCTGAAGACCACACGGCTTGTTGGGGCTATCCTAGAAACTGGAGTTAAGCTCAGATTTTGTGAGGGGTACCTTGGAAAATGATACTAGATACTGGTCTGTTAGTTTTACCTGAGTTCAAACTTAGGTCAGGTTCTTTAAGATGAAGTTTGAACCCAAAAATTTGGTCTCTTAGAATCAAGGCCCCTGTCTCTAAGTTCCAGACCAATTCCTATCTCATGTTTTTATCAACGGTGGTAAGAAATAGTTTGGATATCATTGTAAATGGACGTCCTTCATGAGCAGCTTTGGACCCCATCTCTCTTTGAGTAATTTTAAGAAAGGAAGGTTATTGCAGCTGTGTTGAGCCATACATCTTTATTTTCATAGATTGCCAGTGGGCAAGAGTTTGCTGACACTGAACTTGGTTTCAGTGGATATTGGATATTTTCCTAGACTTACAGCACCGAAAAAGACCCCAACAGGTGATTTTATTCTTTTATTTATATCAGAAAGAGTTGGACTTAGGAAGTTATTAATTATGGCTGTCCAATTCCCTGATCCCAACTGAAGGACAACTATTTCACATTCTGTTCTTGGAATAGTCACTATATAAGTGGTACTATATATTTGAGGCTAATATTTCTAAGCCTTAGAAATAGTTTTAATGGTTTTAGATAGAATGTCTTAGCGTTTTTTAAATTGACTTTGCAGATGATAGGAGACAGAAGAATGATTTATTCCTTTTCCATTGTTCTTATAGCTTCAGACAATAGGAAATCATTCCTTCTAATAGATCTAAGCATTATAAAATTTTTCTTCCATGTAAAGACATTTTCATAAATGATTTTTTTTAGGTATGGTGTATAGATTTAATTGAATAAGAATCATAGTTCTTCTTTTGGCCCTCTAGCTTTTTTATTACTTACTTACTTATTTATTTATTTATTTATTTTATTGGATATTATATTTATATTTCAGATTTTATCCCCTTACCCCATTCCCACCACCACCCAGGAATTCCCTATCCCATCCCCCCTTCTCCTGCTTCTATGAGGATATATCCCCACCTACTCCCCCACTCTTACCTCCCCACCCTCGAATTTCCCCCTCTCCCCACACTCAGGTGTTCAGGTTTCATGGGACCAAAGATCTCCTCTCCCACCTATCCCTGACAAGGACATCCTCCCCTACATATACAGATGGAGTCATGGGTCCCTCCCTATGTACTCCCAGGCTGGTGGTTTAGACCCTGGGGAATTCTGGCTGGTTGGTATTGTTGCTCTCCTCATGGGGCCACAAACCCTTTCAGCTCCTTCAGTCTTCTCTCTAACTCCTCCATTGGGAACTTCTTGATCAGATCAATGGTTAGCTATGAGCATCTACCTCTGAATATGTCAGAATCTGGCAGACCTCTAAGGAGACAGCTATATCAGGCTCCTTATCAGCATGCACTTCCTGACATCCACATCAGCATCTACCTTTGGTGATTGCACATGGGATGGATACCCAGGTGAAATGGTCTCCAGACAGCCCCTCCTCCAGTTTCTGTCCCACACTTTGTCTCCATATTTGATCTGTTGAGTACTTTGTTACTCCTTTTAAGTAGGACCAAGGCATCCACACTTGGGCTTCCTTCTTCATGAGCTTCATGTGGTCTGTGAGTTGAATCTTGGCTATTTCAAGCCTTTGGGCTAATATCCACTTATCAGTGAGTAAATACCTTGCGTGTTCTTTTGTGATTGGGTTACCTCACTCAGGATGATATTTTCTAGTTCCATCCATTTACCTAAGAATTTCTCGAATTCATTGTTTTGAATAGATGAGTAATACTCCATTGTGTAAATGTACCACAGTTTTTGTATCCATTCCTCTGTTGAAGGACATCTGGGTTCTTTCCAGCTTCTGGCTATTATAAATAAGGCTGCTATGAACATAGTGGAGCATGTGTCCAATATATGTTGGAGCATCTTCTGGATATATGCCCAGGAGTGGTATAGCTAGGTCTTCAGGTAACGCTATGTCCAATTTTCTGAGGAACCGCCAAACTGATTTCCAGAGTGGTTGTACCAGCTTGCAACCCCACCAACAATGGAGGAGTGTTCCTCTTTCTCCACATCCTCACCAGCATCGACTATCACCTGAGTTTTTGATCTTAGCCATTCTGACTGGTGTGAGGTGGTATCTCAGGGTTGTTTTGATTTGCATTTCTCTGAAGACTAAGGATGTTGAGCATTTCTTAAGGTGCTTCTCGGTCATTTGAATTTCCTCAGTTGAGAATTCTTTGTTTACCTCTGTACCCCATTTTTTAATAGGGTTATTTGGTTGTCTGGAGTCTAATTTCTTGAGTTCTTTGTATATCTTGGATATTAGCCCTCTATTGAATGTAGTATTGGTAATGATCTTTTCCCAATCTGTTGGTGCCATTTTGTCCTATTGACAGTGTCCTTTGCCTTACAGAAGCTTTGCAATTTTATGAGGTCCCATTTGTCAATTCTTAATCTTAGAGCATAAGCCATTGGTGTTCTGTTCAGGAACTTTTCCCCGTGTCGAGGTATTCAAGGGTCTTCCCCACCTTCTCTTCTATTAGTTTCAGTGTATCTGGTTTTATGTGAAGGTCCTTTATCCACTTGAGCTTTGTACAAGGAGATAAGAATGGATTGATTTGCATTCTTCTACATGTTGACCTCCAGTTGAACCAGCACCATTTGTTGAAAATGCTGTCCTTTTTCCACTGGATGGTTTTAGCTCCTTTGTCAAAGATCAAGTGACCATAGGGGTGTGGGTTCATTTCTGGGTCTTCAATTCTATTCCATTGATCTTCCTGACTGTCTCTGTACCAATACCATGCAGTTGGTGTTTTTTTTTTTTTTTTTTGTTTGCTTTTTGTTTTTTCCCCACTATTATTCTGTAGTACAGTTTGAAGTCAGGGATGGTGATTCCCCCAGGAGTTCTTTTATTGTTGAGAATAGTTTTCGCTATCCTAGGTTATTTTGTTATTCCATATGAATTTGCAAATTGTTCTTTTTATCTCTTTGAGGAATTGATTTGAAATTTTAATAGGGATTGCATTGAATTTCTAGATTGCTTTTGGCAAGATGGCCATTTTTGCTATATTAATACTGCCAATCCATGAGCATGGGAGCTCTTTCCATCTTCTGAGATCTTCGATTTCTTTCTTCAGAGACTTGAAGTTCTTGTCATACAGATCTTTCACTTGCTTGGTTAGATTCACTCCAAGATATTTTAAATTATTTGTGACTATTGTGAAGGGTATCATTTCCCTAATTTTTTTCTCAGCTTGTTCATCCCTTGTGTAGAGGAAGGCTACTGATTTGTTTGAGTTTATTTTATATCCAGCCACTTTGCTGAAGTTGTTTATCAGGTTTAGGAGTTCTCTGTTGAAAGTTTTAGGGTCACTTAGGTATACTATCATAACATCTGCAAGTAGTGAAATTTTGACTTCTTCCTTTCCTATTTGTATCCCTTTGACTTCCTTTTGTTGTCTAATTGCTTTGGCTAGGACTTCCAGTACTATATTGAATAGGTAGGGTGAGAATGGGCAGCCTTGTCTAGTCCCTGATGTTAGTGGCATTGCTTCAAGCTTCTCTCCATTTAGTTTGATGTTGGCTACTGGCTTGTTGTATATTGCTTTTACTATGTTTACGTATGGGCCTTGAATTCCTGATCTTTCCAAAAGTTTTAACATGAAGGGATGTTGAATTTTGTCAAATGCTTTCTTAGCATCTAGTGAGATTATCATGTGGTTTTTTTCTTTGAGTTTATTTATGTAGTGGATTACATTGGTGGATTTCCGAATATTGAACCATCCCTGCATTCCTGAGATAAAGCTTACTTGATCATGATGGATGATTGTTTTGATGTGTTGTTGGATTCGGTTTGCGAGAATTTTATTGAGTATTTTTGCATCAATATTCATAAGAGAGATTGGTCTGAAGTTCTCTTTCTTTGTTGGGTCTTTGTGAGGCTCAGGTATGAGTGTAATTGTAGCTTCATAGAATGAATTGGGTAGTGTTACTCTTAGGGTCAGTATGATATCAGTCCAGGATCTTCTGGCTTTTATAGTCTCTGGCAAGAAGTCCGGTGTAATTCTTATAGGTCTGCCTTTACATGTTACATGACCTTTTTCCCTTACTGCTTTTAGTATTTTTTCTTTGTTTTGTACATTTGATGTTTTGATTATTATGTGATGGGAGGTATTTCTTTTCTGGTCTAGTCTATTTGGAGTTCTGAAGGCTTCTTGTATATTCATGGACATCTTTTTCTTTAGGTTAGGGAAGTTTTCCTCTATAATTTTGTTGAAGATATTTACTGGCCCTTTAATTTGGGAATCTTCACCCTCTTCTGTACCTATTATCCTTAGGTTTGGCCTTCTTATTGTATCCTGAGTTTCCTGGATGTTTTGGGTTAGGAGCTTTTTGCATTTTGCATTTTCTTTGACAGTTGTGTCAATGTTTTCCATGGTATCTTCTGCACATGAGATTCTCTCTTCTATCTCTTGTATTCTGTTGGTGATGCTTGCGTCTATGACTCCTGATCTCTTTTCTAGGTTTTCCATCTCCAGGGTTGTCTCCCTTTGAGATTTTTTATTGTTTCTACTTCCATTTTTATGGCTGGTTTTGTTTAATTCCTTCACCTGTATGGTTTTATTTTCTTGTAATTCTTTAAGTGATTTTTCTGTTTCCTCTTTAAGGGCTTCTACCTGTTTACCTGTGTTCTCCTGTACTTCTTTAAGGGAGTTATTTATGTCCTTCTTAAAGTCCTCTATCATCATCATTAGAAGTGATTTTAATTCTGATCTGCTTTTCTCTGTGATGGGGTGTCCAAGGACTGCTATGGTGGGACAATTGTGTTCTGATGATGCTTAGGAAATTCAGTTTCTATTGCTTACATTCTTGTGCTTGCCTTTTGCCATCTGGTTAACTCTATTGCTACCTGCAGTCACTGTCTCTGACTGGAGCCTGTTTTTCCAGTTATATTCTGTCAGAACTACTCAGGGTCCAGATACCTGTGATCCTGTGATTCTGAGCTCCAGGTGCTCTGAGTGCAGGATGTCTCAGGATATGGTGTCTTCACAGGATCAGACTCATATGTTGGAATACTTGGTTCATAGTTGGTTGAAGGAACTGTTTGGGAAGGATTAGGAGGTGTGGCCCTGTGGGAAGAATTATGCCATTGAGGGTGGAGTCTTAATGTTTCAAAAGTCCACACCTTTCCTCATTAGCTGTCTTTGCCTCATGCTCGTCACTTTCAGCTACTGCTCCAGAGCCATGCCTGCCAGCCTACTACTGTGTTCCTCACAGGCTGGTCAAGAACTCACCCTCTGAAACTGTAAGCATCTAATAATTTCTGTTTCTATATGTTTCTGTTTCCTTGGTCATGGTATCTAATCACAGCAATAGAAAGGTAACCAGCACACACATTGCCAACACACACACACACACACACACACACACACACACACACAAAATGTATAGTGTGTATGCATTTCTCTTGGGTATATTTAATTGTAAAATTATTAGGCTATAGAATGTGCATGTGGTAATTTTTAGTAGGTATTGACAAGTAGTTATTTAAACAGGTTGTCAGGTTATTCCATTTGCTCCACAGTCTTATGAATGTGTGCTATTGCTTGTGTTTTTACACTGAGATGTGATGAATGTGTAGTGGAAGTATTCTTGTTTTACTCTCTCTCATATATAAGGACACTTGATGCATGTATTGGCCATTTGGATTTCTTTTCTAAAGTTTCAGTCATGGTTTTTGACTCAATTCTCTTTAAATTGATTTGCTGACATCAGAAATTAGAATCTACATGTTATCATCGTGCGGGTGTGTGCATTCATGTGTGTGTGTATGTGTTCATATGTGTGTGTGTGCGCGCGCATGCACGCGCGCATTTGAGCATATGTGGGAGTTAAGCAAATTTAAAATTCTTATGGAAATACAAAGGGCCAAGATTTGGGAAGGAAATTTTAAAGGAAATGTTGTTGAAGAATTTAGGTTTTGATGTTAATGTAATAATTATTTATGGTAATGTAGTGATTAATACTTACAGCCGAGTAAGCCAATGAAAAAGAGTAGCACATTTGGACTTAGGACATAAATGTCCTAAAGATAGAATGCAGGTTTTCAATATAAACCTTTGGATCATCTGAAAGCAAAACCACAACAATCTATTTTGACCTAGGCATGATGGCACATACCTCTTGTGTCTGAGGCAGAAGGCACTCAAGTGCATGGCATTTCTGACAAAATTAGTGAGACTATGTCTCAAAGATAAGAAGCAAAAAGAGTTCGTCATGCAATTCAGCGGCAGTGTGCTTGCCTAGCAATACACATGAAGTTCTGTGTTCAAACCCCAGAATGTAATAAATAAGTAAATAAATAAATGAAACAAAGGAAAGACTCTGGGCAGACTGGAACTGGAACAAACAAAAAGACTAAATGGCCAAGGACATTTATTTACACGTTATAGCCAGATATTATATATGTGAGATATAGATATGAACTTTATTTTACAGATGTAAAAACTGAGGTTCAGATGTGCTTATATTAAAACTAAGCTAACAAGACAATGCCCTTACTTCCAAATTGGATGTGTAAACCTTATTATTATTTGTGTATATGATGTGTCTGTGCACTCCTGCCATAGTGTACACATGGAGGTCAGAGGGCAACTTTGAAGGGTCCTCTCCTTTCTCCTGTAGGAATCAAACTCAGGTTTACAGACCTGGTGGCAAATGCCTTTACTGATAAGTCATTTTGTTGGCTCCCAAAACATCTTCATTAGCAAGAAATATTTAAATGAGACTTTCAAACTTGATAATGGTTTTATAATCTACTGAATTTCAGATAAAATCTGTGGTCATTTTTCACCTCTATGTCATATAATAATATTTTTACACAGGAAACTTAAAGTTCACTTTAGGCTGAAAGTGTTTCATAGTGAATATCATGATGCTGGAGTTCTAACAATATCTTCCCACGCATTGTATAACACAAGTTCCAAAGTGTTTCATTTAGGGAATGAGTCCTGTTTTTGTTTTCTGAAATAGAGTCTCACTCTGTAGCCCAGGCTAGCCTGGATCTCAGTATGTAACCCAGAGTGCTTTCAAATTCACAATTGTCCTGCTTCAACCTCTAGAGTACTGGGACTACAGGAACCTTCTCCATACCCAGTTTCAGTCTGTGAACTGTAGAAACATAGCTGAGAATACAAATCCTGGAAGTGGAGGCAGCAACAAAGCCGTTTTGGTTGTAAATAGCTTAAGAGATGAGATTCCATAAAGTTAATATATCTGGGGGTATGGCATAATGCCAGTTATGTGTTGAGCATGGCTGCAAAACTGCAGATGGTATCCTGAGGCTTTACTGACTCACATTCACCTGCTTGAATACTGAGCTTAATATCCCGTGTGTCTTATTGGCTGTCCCATAGACCTGGTCTGTGATATTGGACGAGTTCTCATCCTTGCACATCGTTGTCTGAGAAGATAGAAATCAGAACAGTGTGTCACTGTCATCTTCATCAGAGAGGCATTGAAGATTAAACAACTCAAAATGTACGAGGCACTGAAGTCATGCAGCACAGAAGGCAGATAAGTAATGGAGGACTGCAAACCATTCCCAGTTCTAGTTCCTGCTGTGGCTGGAACACTGTGTTTCTCTTCAGAACTCTCTAAGAAAAACCAATGTGGACAAACATCCATGAGCCCTGCTTTTTCATAGCAATCAAAAAAAAAAAAAATCCCCCAGTCTTTCTCCCTCATATCCTAGGCATCAGCAGCAAGTCAGAAAACAGTCTTTATTACCAATCCTCAGTATGCAGAGAGAGCAAGGAGTAGTTATTAAAAGTCGACATTCATGTTAGAGCAGCTTCTGTCTCAATCTAGTAAGAGAGAAATAAAAAAGCTTGGTAGTTTGAAATCAAATTAAGATTTACAGCTTTGTGAGCAGGAAGGTTCTGGGAAGTGTTAATTGCCTCTCATAAGTGATGGCAGACATAGTCTCCCATTAGCACATGATGTTACTCCTTAGTCCCCTGACTGTGTAGGTGCAATGTACCGGAGACCCGGCTCTTAATCAGTTTGATTGTTCCTTCAGTCTCTGCTTACAGAAGTGTCCACCACCAAAGGCTCTCCTTCTGTTAGCTGATGCCCTGCTTCTTCATTTGAAGAAGTATCTGGTTAGAATAACTACATTACTGCCGTGGTGCAAACAGACATGTAATGTAAAGAGGGCTGGTTAGAGGAGATTTTTCAGAGGTCTTTTTCCAAGTGCTTATCAATATCAGCCTTTATCCTCCAGTCTCCTGTGTCCTGGGATCAAAACTTAGCAACTCTGAAACTTCTTTGTGCATGTGCAAGGGATCCAAAACCTTGCAGCTATTTTGCATTAAAGGAAGGGGAACAACTCATCAGATAGGTGTGTATGCACATGTACATGTCTGCAGCCTTGAGGAGATTGTACAGAAGCAAGTAGTGACTTAGCTAGTGAAGTGATTTTTTTTTTCTTGGCCTAGTGAATTGTATTGATTTACTTTTGTCTGCTAAATTGTCCTTACATGGCTGAGATGAATTCTACCTTGGTATAATGTATTAGCTCTTTTTGCATATTTCTAGGTTTTATTTGCTAATTTTTAAAAAATCATTTTGAATGGTCATAAGGAATGGTTTACTCTCTCCCTTTCCCTTTCCCTCTCCCCTTCCCCTCCCCCTCTTTCGTGTGTGTGTGTGTGTGTGTGTGTGTGTGTGTGTGTGTGTGTGTATGTGTGTGTGTATTTTGAAACTGGGTCTCATGTAGCTGAGGATGACCTTGAACTCCTGATTCCCCTGCCTCAATTTACATTTTCTGAGATTAGAGGAGGGTAGCACCAGGCCCAGTTTGTGTGGTGCTGGAATCAAACCCAGAACTTTGTGTCCATTAAACAAACATTTTGCCAGTCAAGCCTCATCTCTACTACTCTGTTTTGAAAGGTTTTTTATCTTGTCTGAATAAAGAATTTCAGGACACCCAAAATATCACTCTGGTTCACCAATGTATAGACTAAAGGATGTCAGCTGCTTAGTGGCAATGTAGCTTAAGCCCCATCTACAGTGGTTCTAATGGAGTCCTAATCCAGTGGCTGTTTTACCAGTTGTAGTACATATAATTAAGAAAGAGACATTTAATATCAGCAGAATCCCCACATTCATTCCCTGACCTGTAGAGTGAAGGGTATTATAAGAAAGGCCCATTGTAAGACACTAGAACTCTCCCTGTCACAAAAACAATACACCTGAGCAATACTTTATATATAGCAGGAATGCAGAGATGAGGGACATGATCACAAACTTGAAAGACATAGGGTGATGATTCTCCATAATACCAATTTAATAAGCTTATTTTGGCCTATGTAGAAGACAGATGGATCTTGGAGACAGGCACATTCTTCTGTTTACCTATGTGATGACTTATTTGCAGCTGGTATATCAAGTGTAGTTTTATTATTTGAGGAAATTATTACAACCCCAGGTACCTTGTGTCTACATAGCTACTCATCTGTCAAATACTTGCCTCTACCACACCAGTTAAGAGACAACCATAGTCAGTTGAGGTGTTTGCTGAAGGGAAGAGAGAATATGGAATAGTTAGCTGGAGACAGTAGCTGTAAATACCAGCTACTTACATGTTACTAGTTGCATAAATAGTATCTGTGGTTGCAATATACTTTACAGGTAATAAATACATATGAATGCGATGTTGTTTGCATCATATTAATTAAGTTGTGATCTACTAGGAAAAAATCACATCTCCAAGTACTATATACATCCTTCTCTGGGAAGAAATATGTGTGATTTTTTTTGCATGCGTGTAGGATACCTCTGCCATACTAAGTGCAATTGTGATTGTTTTCTTATTTTGAGATCAAATATAGTTTAAGGAGGTGTCATGGGTGCCAGATTGACAAGGTGCACAGTTCTGTCAAATTGACTGGTCCACAGGATATTAGATGTTTTGACAAACACTGAAAGTATCTATAAAGTACTTCCTGGATAAGATGAACACTTTAGCTGATAGACTGAACTAAGAAGACTATTTTTCTTTATGTTCATGGATCTTATTTAGCCTATTGAAGGTATGAGTATAATTAAAGGGTGACCATTCTACCAGTAAAAGACTTACTGCATTTAACAAATGTCAACTTTTCCTTATCTTCAATCTGCTGCTTTCATATTAGAAGTCTACCATGAGTTTGCTTGTTTCTCAACCCTTAGTACTCGACTATAGTGTTGAGATTAGTGCTATAGCACTGGCTCTCCTGGACTTCCCAAGTCACTCAGCTAATCTTACACTCTATAATTATATATAACCAATCACTGACTCCTCTCTCTCTCTCTCTCTCTCTCTCTCTCTCTCTCTCTCTCTCTCTCTCTCCTTGCCCCTTCTCATTTCCCTGTCGTCTCTTTCTATTTTGGCTTGAAGAAGCCTGGCAAATATTCCTAACTTCTATGCACATCACTGAAGACTAAATCTGTTATTTTAAAAGTTGAATTATCTACTAATTTGTGTGTGTGTGTGTGTGAATATCAACACTGCAGTACCAAGACAAATCCATGTGATCCCTGATCTGGGTGGTAAACAACAGGTGGGTTGGGTATACAACATGGAGATAAAGAAAAGTAAGATAGTTCACACCTCAAGTGGGAAAGTGTGACAGAGATAAAGATTTATTCCTCCTAGATAGATAATTGATGATGGACCAATGGACCAATTCCGTTAAAATCCAGTTGGACAAGTAATGAGTTGATTTGAGTTGATTATAGGAGTATGGTGAGGGTTAACTTGCAGGGTTGTGGGTCAGTCAAAGGCAGCTGCATCACTGAAAAGCCAACTCTAGTACTGGTGACAACCCACAACAGCTGAAAACCCTGTAGCTCTCTGCACGGCTTGCAGGCTGTATAGATGCAAAAGTCTTCTGGCAACTGGGCTGGTTGGAAAGTTCCCTCTCTCCAACAACTTTTTACTGCCTCTAGAACCTTGTGAATTGTCTATGTTTCACCTTTCCAAAACTTGCCAATTTATTTCCATCTTAGTTTAATGGGCCTTTCTCATCCTCTCCAGGAGATAATGTTCATTCACATCGGAGGAAATTGTCACAGAATAGTGGAGAATGTGGTTGGAAAGAGATTCCATTCTGCTACTTAGAGCTGTGCACGATTTAATAATTAGGCGTTGTTTCTGGAATTTTCCATCGGATAGTTTCAGACCTTGGTTAGCCTGTGGATATCTGGAAGTGAAACTGTACTTGCTCTTCTGAACTTCTAATGTGGTATACTATGAACATCCTTAAGGGCAGGCCCTGTTTTGGTACAGACCAATTGCTAGTGTAATCATCCCAATAGTAAATATTCAACAAGTATCATAAAGTGAGCACTTGGGTGATTTAGTAAGTATGAAGGGCCCTGGCACTTAGGGACTGCTTTGCAGCTAATAACAGCGCCAAAGAAATATCAGACAGGACCCAGAAGACTGTGGGATTCTTTTCTTCCTTCCTCCTTTCCTGTCTCCTTCCCTTCCTCCTTCCCTCTCTCCCCACATGCTCTTGTGACTGTTAAGACCTTAAGGTTTTGCTGTGTCAATAACACTGAACCTTTTAAAGTCCCTCAGAAGTCCTGTTCACTTCTTTGATACAGGATCACTTATTTGTCTGGGATACAAAAAGGAGGCTGGCCTGTATGGCCAGTGATCTTTAGGGATCAGCATGTCTCTCTCTCCCTGAGGATTATAAGTACCTGTCACCACACACCACACACATGTTTTAAAATGGCTTCTGGGGCTCAGCCTCAGGTTCTCATGCTTACAAAGCCATCATTTTATTGAATTAGGTCTCTCCACAGGCAGTAGTTTGCTTTTATAAATAGTGTGTACATATCCAGCATCCTAACCCCATGTGGGTGTGTCACACAGCTGCACATGCTAAGAGCCAAGACTGTGTTGTGCCTGAAGAGCACTCTGGGGTCCTAACTTTCAGCCATGCAATTACATTATCTTCTTATTATTAATTATACTTTAAACTGCCACATCTTTTAAATAAATAAATAAAATATGATTTAGGCTTGCTTGTATAGTCTCGCTTTTTTGTCCTTCTTTGTTTCCGAGACCCAAATTACATGTGATACAATTTCTTCTCATCCTAAAGACTTTTCTTTAAAATTTCTTAGTGTTTTCTGCTGGCAACAACCTCCAGTTAAACTTGTATATAAAGCCCTTATTCATCTTTATCTCATATTTTTTAAACTAGCTAACTAGAGCATAACCACTTTTTCTGTTTACCAAGGCTTTTAAGATGTCTTTCCATTGGTGCTTGTCTTATCATGTTTGTTTGAGAAATTACTTTCTTAAATACACACATATTTAATTCACAGGTTGGGAAATGTCTCACCACAGTGATTTTCAGAATCACCATCATCACTAGGCTCCTTACTTAGCTTTTATTTTGTAACCACAACTGAGAGCTTCCTATGGTTTATTAGTTTATCCTAGAACTCACTATGTAGCTGAAGATGGTCTTAAAAATATTCATCTTCTCTCATCTCTCTTTATCCCTGAACAAAGAGAAGTAGAAAGATCAGGAAAATTATTAGGAAAGACAGAAGTGTACAACTGATTGTACAGAAATACTAATGGAGAAGGATATGCAGGATTTGTACGATGTTTTTCTTTCTTGAACAGCTCAGTTCCACTCATGAAATAAGGGACACATAATTTTGAGACTTGACTACTAATTAATTTATGTTTGGAGGGGAGAATCAAGCCAAGATGGGAGTGTCATTTCTTTGTTGACTTAATTATATAGTCATTTAGAAAGCACACGAGTTCCTGTTATGTGCCAGACAGCATGAGAGCCGTTGAGGCTATAGTCACAGAGTGGCACACAAGATCCTGTTCCTATAAGCATCCATCAAGGAAACTGAAAGAGACAAACTGACCAATGAAAATGATCATTATAAACAGGATGCCATAGACTGTGGGAGGCTTATGAGAGGGGGGCAGGGCAGAGCATAGATACAGGGAAGGATAAATAATTCTAAAAACCCTTTGAAATTATGATATGTAAGCCTGTCCATTACTGGAGAAACTTTTGAGAATATGTATACATACATATATGCAAAGAATTCAAATGCAGTTATTCTACAATGAGATAACAATGACCTACTAGACACCATGGGGTAAATAAATAAATAAATAAATAAATAAAAAGCTAGGTGGAATGAATGGATTTCTTCTGTTGGAATTGTTCTCCAGTGAGGTTCTAAATATCTCCTGAAGATTACAGGTTACTGCCAATGCTATTGGTTATCTTCTAGATCTTGACTGTGAGACCCTATTGTGAAAGACATCATGTAATGAGTTACAGAATGTGAATATATTAAGCTGGTACTGACCTGGAATTAACATATAGCTTTTATAGTGCATGGTATATGAGGAGAACAGTAATCAGAACCCTGTGACATAGAGTAATGAATGACTAGCCTGGGCAAGAAATATCCACTGTTGAAATGTTAATAAGACTGGGGTAAACATCATGGGCACAACCAATGTTTTCTAGATAAATGTAACACAGATACCACCAAAGTCTAACGTGGTGAATCAATTAGTTTTATTGTGGTTACTTACGGGAATATGTTTGAGGATTTAATTACAGGAACAGACATAATTCAAAGACAGCTGTGTCACCAAAAGCCATCCCAGCATGGGTGACAACTCATAAAACCCAGAAACCTGGAGCACAATGCAGAACCTTAGGGAAGCTCAACATGTTGAAGGATTTCCTTTCTGGGTGGCTCAGTTAGCTCAGCAGGTCTTTGTTTCTTGGATAGTCTGTTTCTCTTTGGCTGCTTACTGATCTCTGCCTCTTCCAGGCTGTTAGTTTTGTCTGAATGTCTTCCTTGCAGCCTGCCTTCTTAGAGAGTAACTCTTGGCAGTTTTTCTTGTTTGCTAATGGGGAAGGAGGTGAATAGGATCAGTTTCAGGGACTTCCTGAAAGTTATTTGTTTACTTTCTGCCTTAATGAGCTTCCCTGATGATTGCAATGGTAAATTTCAGAGAAAACTGCTACCCAGTACCAAATGTTTTCTGATTGGTCCTAAGTCCTCACAGGGTGAAGCTCATACCTGGTACCACTGTTAGGTCAAGAGCCTATGGATACATGAGTTATAGGTGTTAGTGGAGAATCTACTGCTAATAGTCAACTAAATAAACATGTTAGTTAATTGATTCATAATGTATCATTGTTATACTCATAGATCAATGCATCAAGTGCATCACAGAAGCTTCCACCTGCATAGATGATGATGATTCACAGAAGCTAACAGCTAGGCAAGGTCCAGAAAAGAAGGGTTTGCAGAATGCTCTGTTTAAATGTAATATCTGTCCTACACCCCATCCTCTCAATGATCACAGGATTGTTGGAGAAGAGGGAGGAGGTATAATTACAACAGCTAGAAGCAATGAATGAGAATAGGGAGTAGTGTCCTGTTGACAAAATAGGAAACCTAAACACTGAATTCACAGTGGCTATGTCAGCATGCCCAAGCCCATGTCAACTCAAACCAGAACAGTTGCCAGCAGGGTGGGGCCTGAATTCTCATCTCTAGATGAGGAGCTATCAGCAATTGATAACTACTGGGAAAGGAAGAGTCCATTTTATTTAAGATCTTGCCACTGTAGATTGACCCTCCTCCAGTGGAAGCTCATACATCAATAAATGTATTGACAGCAAAAACTGGACTTGATAGGTGAAACAAAACAAAATAATCTAGTGGAAAGGAAAGAGGGGGTGGATCTAGGAAGAGATGAGAAAAGGGGTGAATATGAAAAAAATCCTCACTGTACCAAGTTTTCAAAGAACCAATAAAAATAAATTTAAAAAGAAAATTCATAACAAATTATTCTGAGAATGTTAGGCAAAGTGTCATACTTATTCTCTATTATTAGAAGTGTGAACTAGAACAGCCCCTGTGGAAATAAATGTGGGTGTTTCTCAGAAACTTAACACAACAAACAAACAAACCAACAAACCAATAGCAACAAGAACAAACCAAAAAAAACTACTATATGACCCAGCTATATAACGCTTAGGTATATACAAAAGGACACCACGTTCTACCACAGAGATACTTGCACACTTGCAGTTATTATGCATGTATTGTTAATACTAGAAAATTGAATTGGCCTGGATGTAGATAATTAGATAGACGAGTAATAAGAATGTGATGGTACATGTTAACCATAGAATTTTCTTCAGCTGTAAAGACAAATGAAAGAAAAAGAAAAATGGATAAAACTAGAAAATATTGAATTGGTAGAGGTAGTTCTGGCCAGAATGAGAAATGCATATATTTTCTGATCATGTGGAATAAATATCTTATAATTTTTAGACTAGTGTGTATAATTTGGAGAGGTCAGAAAGGTAGAAAATACAATGAGTAGGTAAACAAAAAGAGGTCATAGGGGATGTATGTAAGAAGCTATATTATAGAATATCCTGTAATATGAGACATATAGGAGGTGTTAATGGATTTGAAAATAACGCATGGCCAAGGAAGGGCAAAAGAGAAGGAGTAGAAGTTTAACTAAAACTGAGTGTGTATGATATGAAAACATCCCATATGTAGACATTTATACTGTAAATTAATTAAAATATGTAGTGAAGATGTTTGAATAGAGATATCATGTGTGGGAGAAGAATGTTTCTGACAGAAATTCATAAGTTATTAAATGAAAATCCTGGAGCCAGGTGGTAGAAATCTCTCTCTACATTTTTGCCCATAAAGGCTTTATAGGAAGCTTCATGGCAAATAATATAGGATATTGGGATCATTCTTTGATTGGCACCAGACCAAGATGGTAGTAGAGTCTTACTGCTAAACATAACACACTATGCTTACAAGACATAAGGAAACTACACCAGACCTGTTCTAGAAGTTTCTTCCCTGTTGGAAAGTTTTCACAGTGCCAGAAAGTGCTACGTAGGCTGATGGGAATAAAATGACATCAATGTTCTTACCCAGCTGTGGACCCTGCATTCTACAATACTGCTCTGCCAGGTATGATATACTCACTGGAGCAATAGTAGCTTAACTGTTATGAGGAAATTTATTGCTGTGTGATTGAGTTGGAGACCAGCTCCACAGGAGGGCATTCTTGCTTCATACTATAAAGCTGGATCAATGGCCCATGGCTGGGGTGGTCATTGGCCCTAAGAGGAAAGCTCCTTCTGTTGTTTTGCTAAATGGACGTTTTATAACTGCATTCTAAATATTTTTGCTTCAAACCATAGATTAGTGTTGATGTGAGTTGTCATCAGAAAACCATTCCTGCCCCCTTTTTTCCCACACATGTAAGCAGTAGATGAGAGTTAACACAGAAACTAATTAGTGTTTACAGTGCAGAAAGTACTTGTTAACTCCTCATATTCAAATGGTATATCTAGTCACTTCAAGCCTCAGGGAATACTGCTTCAGAGGAGCAGGAAATGATGTCACAGTGGAGGACAGGGATGATGGCTGAGTACAGTCTTAAGGATGTGACATGGTCATTGTACTCATGGGCATACAGCAGTTGTGGACACGTGCACAAAACTGGGAACATCAACCAATTTCATCATGGATGGAGGAAAGCTTCAGAAGGCTCCATGACCTCTGAAAGAGTTACAGTCAGTTAATTGTTTCTGCGTAAGTCATTTTCTTCAGTGGTGTAGCCAATGAAATTTGTTCATGAAAGTAACTGAGTAAGCTCAGTGTGTCATAAAAAGTCATAAGGTTGTGATTTGAGGGCACTTGCTGACAAGATAAAGCTTTCAGTAGAAGTGGGAGTGGTATATAACAAGGCATGGGGAGAATTAAAAAAAATTAATGTATTACTTAGGAAGTGGGGAATCCTCACATACCAGTAATAGGGGTGCAAATTAGTATAACTCCTATAAGATATGGTATAGAATTTTTAGCTATTCTAGTTTTAATATTTAAAGGAATTGTTATATGTAGCATCATAGGTATGTGTAGAGGATGTCAGTAAGTAATACACAAATCGGGCACAAAAGGATAAATATGTCATGAGCAAGTTAACCCCATAGAAGTTGATAAAGAATGATTGCCTGATGGGATAAGAAAGAGGACATATTGGAGAAGGCTTGCTCATCAGAGAAAATGGCACAATCAGAAAGAAGGCATAAAATATCACATTTTATGGTATTCAACAGTGATGGCAGTTAACAATGATCCAACTCACATTTCAAAGCAAAAAGTGGAAAATTTGAATGTTTTTTTATGATGGCTATTCTTGGTTGTCAACTTGACTACATCTGAAATGAACTATAATCCAGAAATGGAGGGCACACCTCTGACCCAGATCTTGACGCTGGAAGACACAAGCTTCTGACCTAGATTTTGACATGGAGATCTTGAGGCATAGTGGCCATGAAAAGCTTAGGCAGACAAATTAGTACACACTTTAATCCTAGGAGACTAGGGCAAGCAGATCTCTGAATTCAAGGCCAGCCTGGGACAAAGCAAGTTCCAAATCCAGGTGTGGAGGTACATACCTTTTAATCTGGGTCACACCTGTTAGGGAAGCCTACACAAGGACATTGGAAAAAGGAAGACGCTTGCACTTACTTGACAGCTCCTCTATTGGAACCTACTCCTTCAGAATTCCAGCTTATACAGAAGACCAGCTGAAACAAGTAGCCTCATGGGACTGAGCAACTACTAAGTTTTTGGACTTCCCATTCACAGGTGCCCATTGTTGAGTTACTTGGACTACAGACTGTAAGTCACTACAGTAAATTCTCTTATGATATGGAGACATTCCATAAGTTATGTGACTCTAGAGAACTCTGACTAATAAATTTTTAATCACAATAAATGATGAAAATGTTTGACTTGAAAGATGTTTTAGTTCCCTTGATTTGATCATATATACATATGTCATGTATCATATATACCATATATCATATCAGATATATAATCAATGTACATATAGGCACGTGTGTGTATGTGTGTGTGTGTGTGCATGTACAAGTGAACATGTGTATATGCGTGCATGAGTGTCCATGTGTGTATGTGTGTGCATACATGGACATGCATGTATGTGTGTGTGTGTGTGCGCCCTTTTGTGTGTTATATGCATAAGCATATCTGGTTGCATGCAGAAGCCAGAGGACTAGATAAAGTGTCCTAATCTGTTAGCATTCATCTTATTCCTTTGTAGCAGAGTCTCCATGAACCTGGAACTAAACTAGTGGCAAGCTATCTCCAGCAATACTTCTGTCTCTATCTCTCAAGGAATCACAGGCCTGTAAGTAGAATATACCCTCATTTTTTTTTTGTGGTCCTGATTTTATGCAGGTACTCATACCTGTACAGTAAGTGTTATTAATCACCAAATCATTTCTGAAGCCCATTCTATCAATTTTTTCAGGAGGTAACAAATTAAAACAGCATGCAGCTATTAAATGACAGATGTAGAGGCCAAAACACCAATATTTGTCCTATGGAGCAAATTTCCTTTAGGGGTGATAAGAATTTATTTATTTTAGGATTTTTTCTCAAGATTTTGTTAGTTCCTTGAAGTGTAGAAGCATAAAATAATTTCTACCTGATATGCTGAAGATCCAAGTTTTACCATATTTATAAGAACACTTTTATAATATAGATGTTAAATAAAATAGCATTGATAGTCAGAGTCATATAGGATAAAAGGTCAATTTTTCACAGCATTATAAAAGAATTGTAAGTTTTTAGGTATTCAATACCCAGGGAAATAAGTGTATAAAATCAAAATTAACAGATCAATAAGCAAAAAATAACAATACAATAATATTAGGATACATCAATGTTCCACTTTTAGCAATAAATTAAGTATCCAGAAAGAAAGTCAAATAGCAAAAAGTTATAGATTTGAACATTATTATGAATCAAATCTATAATAATCTCTGTATTTTATGAACAGTCAGGAGAGTCTGGAAGCTCTGCTTACAAAAGAAAGAATAAGGGATTAAGGAGTGGAAAGGACAATTACATGAATTTGACCATTGTACATCATAACTGGTTATATCAATGTATAACATAACAAGGCAAATACGACGACTTGTGTCAGAAACAAAAAATAATATTACCTATGTGAAGAAGAAGATGATGAATTTATTTGAACTAAAAGTGAAAAGAAACAATAATGTTTTAGCTATGGTATCATTTAGATATTTTTGTATGCTAATAAGGCGAGATTGAACATAGAGGAAGAGGGAGCATAAAGATTTTAAAAGCCAGAGACCACAGTGTCTGCTATCAGCATCTTCTGTCTTTGATAGGGAAACTGCTCCTATTAAATCTGAACAATATGGTTACCTAATCAGCCTACAGTATAATGCCAACTGCAGTTGGCATGTCAGTGTGGATTGGAAAAATTTTACAAGACCCCTCCTATCATAAGTGAAGAACTACATATATAAAGGCAATTTTTGGCTGGTGAAAAAGTAAGAATCAGTTTTCTCAATGGACAGCCCTCCTGATAGATTATCTAATACCAAGTCATCATCTCCAAATACATAAACATATGAACAACTCTAAATGGACCCAGAAGTAAGCACACACACACACATACACACACACACACACACACACACACACACACACATCTTCTATAGTATTAACTATCAATAATATATGTATGAATACTTTATATATGAATACACACACACACACACACACACACACACGAACACACACACACATACATACATACATACACATGAAAAGGCCGTGAATTTGAGAGGGATTGGGATGGAGAAAGAAGGGGACAGAGGGGGAGTAGGATTAAAATAATATAAATATAATACTCATGTATGACAGTTTAAAAATAAACCTTCAAATTAAGAAAAATGAGACTATATTCTTAAACTAGTCTAGGAATGTTTTAAAGTATAATAATGTAGGTACTTTGGTAAAATGAAAAAAAATCTGGAATTACAATTAAAACCAAATTGATTTATATGTTTTCTAAAGACAAGATGAGTTTTAAAGTTGTTAGGCAAGGTACACAGTTTCCTTTCTTATCTAGGAAGTAATTCTTATCTGTAACAAAATGTAAGATACAAGCAATCTGGGTGTACAATTGGAAAGTCTAAGTTCTATTAATATTAATACATCTTTCTAAAAATTAAAAATAAAATAAGAGTGTCTTAGTTAGGGTTTTACTGCTGTGGAGAAATCTGATGACCAAGGCAGTTCTTTTAAAAGACAACATTTAAGTGGGGCTGGCTTAGAGGTTCAGAGGTTCAGACCATTATCATCAAGACAGTAAACACAACCACATCCAGCAAACATGATGCTGGAGAAGGAGCTGAGAGTTCCTTGATTGGGAAGCAGCCAGGAGAAGACTGTTTCCAGGAAGCTAAAAGGAAGGTCTCCAAGCCCACCTCCAAAGTGACACACTTCCTCCAACAAGCCACAACTCCCTATAGTGCCACTCCCTGGGGCAAGCATATTCAAACCACCACAAAGAGTGAATGGTTTTTAATACACCTATATTTTTATATATTTGTATTCATCCTCACTGATTCTATTGTTAAAGCTATAGTAATTTCTTTGATTAGGTTAGGTATGTGTTTCATCATGACATTTTCTTACATGTGTGTCATACTTTGTTCTTATTCATTTTCCCTATGTCCTACTGTGGATGTAGCCTTTCTTGAATAGGTAGTTTTGATGTGGCAGTTCTAGGAGAGCAGGTCAGTAAGCAGTGTTCCTTCATGGCTTCTGCTTTAGTTTGTGTCTCTAGGTTTCTACCTTCAGTTTCTATTCTGACTGCCTTCACTGATGGAGCATGATCTGAGAGTTGTAAGATGAAATAAACTCTTTCTTCACAAAGTTGTGCTTTGTCATGGTGTTAGAACAATCACCACAATAAAGAAGTTACTACACAGAAGTTTTCAGAAACAGTTTAAGTAGAAAGAAGATGGGACTCTGAAATACTCAGCTGACAGACGCAGAAGAACAATCATGCAGAATTATAACATATGCTTGGAATTTCATCTGTTCTCATCAGGCCCAAGATGAGATGCAAGCTAAGCAACATCCTACCTACACCCTAGGGAGACCCAGAAGAGAAGGTTGATCTATGCTTTACCCAATTGTGTGATTCACTGAAAGTTCATGTTTAAATATGCTTAAGTCATTAATTTGAAGATGATTATTTTAGACACCACTCAATAACTATTAATTTGCCTCTGTGTGGTTTTCATTATCTTAAAACATGTTTAAAAATAAACAGTATTTTTAACTGAAAGCAATGTGACCTTTGAATGGAAAATTTCTATTTCTTTATTGAAATTTTCTTCAACAGGAATGCTGGTTGCTTGGGGTAGGGTTAGTGTTTTTTGTTATTGTTTTGTTTTTGTGTGATTGTCTGGTTTTTTTGTTTTGTTTCATTTTTGGCAACTTAACACAAGCTGGAATTATATGGGAAGGGGAATGTCAACTGAGAAAAGGTTTTCATCACCCTGCCTGTATAGGCAAACCTATAGGGCATTTTCTTGATTAATGATTGTTATAGAAAATCCTCTCCAGCAGTGGGCAAGTGGTCATAAGTGCTATAAGAAAGCAGAGTGAACAAGTCACGGGGAACAAGTCCGTAAGCAGCATCTCTCATTCTGTTTCAAGACAGAGAATCAGGTCACTACCATCTCATCATATTGATAGGTTAAACTATCAGCAAAATGAGCTAATTCAAGCCATATTTGATTATACTCCAGGCAGGTTTATTGGGAAGCTGTACTTGGGCAGGTTCAATGACCCCATGGCCCAGGAAGTCACCATGGGAAAAAGCGTAGGAGAGGGAGAGAGAAAGAGAGAAAAGGGCACAAAGAGAAAAGAGAAAAAGAGGAGAGAATCCAAAATGTTTGGATTACATAGGGAGGAATCTCTGGGGTGGGGAGGGCAATGCAGCCCCTGGGCTGGAAATTCAGGGTTGGGGGCAGAGCATGCCAGGTAGTCAGTCAAGGGATTCTGGGAGAACCTGGAAGCCAGATCTGCTTTGGTATGTAAAATATGCACCTCAGACCCTTGTCCCAGGTTTTATCAAACACCTATCATCATGGACTACCACACTAAAATGAAATAAACTTCCTTCCATGTTGGCTTTGGTTACAGTGTTTATACCAGTAATGGGAAGCAACCTAAGCCATCTAGTCAGAGACAAATGGGTTAAAGCAATGTAGATACATCCCAGTTTATAGAGGGAGTTCTTGGCTGTCTAATGCCTTATAATTGACCCTTTTTCTGAAAATCAAACAACACCAATAACAAACAAAATACATGTAACAAAAGTCCCAATTCCAGACATCAGAAGTTCACTCTTGAGGCTTTGCTGAGAATTGAACTCAGGACTTCTAGAGGAACAGCTACTGCTCTTAGCTGCTAAGACATCTCTCCAAACCCTGAGATGATTTTGTGTTTGCAGTGTGCTACAAAGAACCACTGGGAATGTGTTGATTGCCTGTAGCTGTGGAAAGAGCTGTATAGGGGACAGAGATCTGAAGAAAAGAACAAGGATTGAATTGCCATTAAGAAATGGGATTTGGAGGCACCCATGGATGCTAGTGAGCATATGACTCTGTCAACTTCGAATAAAAGAGGAAATCCAAAAGTAAAATTAAAAATATCCCAAATTGAATGAAAATGAATACAAATTGTATCCAGATCATTGGAGCACAAAGAAATTTGTCATAAAAGAAAAATTTATAGAATTATTGCCAACATCCAAATTTGATATGGCTAAAATGAGTTTCTTAACAATGTACCTGAATGGTTTAGAAAATTTAATCCTTGGAGTTTTATTATATTTTAATATTTATTTTAGGATTTTAAAATTTGTTTACACACCACCACCACCCCCCCACCAAAACAACAACATCAAAATGACATATATTAATGACATTGATCATCAATATTATACAACATCAATGGACTCAATGCCCCCAATAAAAAGGCACAAGCTAACAGAATGAATACATAAACAGAATTTGTCATTCTGCTGTCGAAACATATCTCAACCACAGAGATAGACATTACCTCAGAGTAATAGGCTGGAAAAAAGTTTTCCAAGCAAATGGACCCAAGAAACAAGCTGGAGTAGCCATTGTAATATCTACTAAAATACACTCTCAAGCAAAATTAATCAAAAGAGATGGGAAAGGCCATTTTATATTTGGCAAAGGAAAAATTGACCAAGAGGACATCTTGATTCTGAGCATGTATGCCCCAAATGCAAGGGTAACCACATTTGTAAAAGAAACATTACTAAAGATCAAATCACACATTGAAACCCCCACATTAATACTGGGAGACTTCAACACCCCACTTTCACCAAAGGACAGGTCATTGAGACAGAAACTAAACAGAGAAATAAAGAAACTAATAGAGGTTATGACTCTAATAGACCTAACCGAAATCAATAGAACATTTTACCCAAACACAAAAGCATATACCTTCTTCTCATGAGCTCATGAAACCTTCTCCAAAATTGACAATATAATCAGTCTCAAAGCAAGCCTCAACAGATAACAGAAGATTGAAATAACCCCTTGCATCCTATCAGATCACTATGGATTATACCTGGACTTCAACAACAACGGAAACAATACAGAGCCTACATATTCATGGAAACTGAACAACACTCTCCTTAATAATCACTGGGGCAGAGAAGATAAAGAAAGAAATTATTTCTAGAATCTTATCAAAATGAAAGCACAACATACCCAAACTTATGGGACACAAAATAGTGCTAAAAGGAAAAATTATATCACAAAAGGCCCTAAAAAGGAATTGGAGAATTCTCATAATAATAAATTAAAAAGTATACCTGTAAACTCTAGAAGAAAAAAAGAAGCAGGCATACCCAAGAAGGGGTAGAGGGCAGAACATAATCAAAATCAGAAACAAAGTGAACAATACAAAGAATCAACAAAAAGATTATCTTGTTGAGATAATTAACAAGATAGATAAATTCTTAGCCAAACTAAAAGGCAGAGAGACTGTATCCAAATGAACAAAATCAGAAATGAAAAGGGAGACAAAACAACGAATACTGAGGAAATTCAAAGAATTATTAGGTCCTATTTCAAATGCTTGTACTCCGTAAAATTGGAAAATCTAAATAAAACAGACAACTTTCTAGACAGATACCAATTACCAAAGTTAAATCAAGACGAGGTAAACTACCTAAATAGTCCTATATCCCCTAAAGAAATACAAGTAATCATTAAAATTCTCCCAACTGAAAAAGCCCAGAGTCACATACTTGATTCGTAGTAAATGTGAAAAGCAAGCTGGAGCTCACCTAGATGCTCCATTTTTTAAAATGTCCTATCATTCTGGAATGTGGAATGAATATCTACATTCTGGAATGGTTATTCATGCTTCTGGGAAGATAAAATAGCTATCAGGTATACATAGCTCTGACCTCTTCGAGCTACAAAATATGATTGTCATGATGTTGGAGAAATAATCAAATGGAAATAATTCACAAATTTCTGATGAAATTCTTGTCTCATCCCCCAACACAAAACCCATGTCTGACACCATTAAGAGACTGCAGAATGGTCATTCACAAATAGTACCAACTCACCACCTTTCAAATCCCATGTATCATTATGGAAGAGTAAGCAGAAAGAGTTGATGACCCAGAGATGGTGGATGACTAATTGCAAAAATGCAGTGTCTTCTGTATATACCAGTGCAGCTGCATATAGAAATTCACAGTAGTTGCAAACACATGTACAAAACCGATATACAAGCTCAAGCCAGGCTAAATTCCAGCATGGAGGTTGGAATTGGACCTGCAATCCTACCCCTAGCTGTGTAGCTATTGGAAACTACTTGCTGCTTAATAGGAAGAGACATTGTCTTAGAATACAGGCTTTGTAAGTCCACCCATCTCCTATGGAAGACTTGGCATCCACAAATATTTGGCCTGCACAAATTGGTCTTGAAGGGTTTTAAAAAATGAAAACAGGTTTCTGCTTTGCTAAAGTAGGCAGGGTAGAAGAGGGATGCGTTGGGAGTGCCAATAACTCTAATCAAAATGCATTGTAGGAAACACCAAAGTACTAATAAACACAAAAGGGAAAGCAAATAATAGCAAGCGTGGCTGAGGGTGTGTTGTGGCAGGAATACCTATTTACTGTTAGTGGAAGAATAAGCCAGTACAGCCACTCCAGTATTCCTACTGTAGCATTCCTGGCAATGATTCCCAAATGCCTCTAACATCTTATGAAGATATACTTTTACATTGGTGTTTTATACATGCATTTGTATAACAAAGAAATTGAATAATACAAGGTGGCCATCAACTAATGAATGGATAATGACAATATCATTCATAAACATGATGCAGTTGTTTTTCAATTTAAAGTTTAAAATTAATTTTTCAAGAAAAAATGGAACTGGAAAATGTTATGCTGAGTGAGGTAACCGAAATTCAGAATGGCAAACACTGAATGTTCTTACTCATATGCTCTTACTAGCTTCAGTTTCTAGGTATGTGAGCTTAGTGTTATGTGGAGACTATGAATCTAGGAGGAACCTAGGAAATAGATAAGGAATAATGCCTTAATGGGCAGAAGAGATAGAATGCATGTTAAATGTAAACATAGAAATATGGAGAGTAGAAAAATTTAATTTGGCATGGGACTGAGCATAAAATAGAGAGTAGAAAGGATTATCCCAACCTAGAAATGTATGAAATATTCATAATTAATCTCTGAGTTTCTTAACTTTTAAAAGTATATAATTTAAATAAAAAGAGAAAAATTTAAATGGAAGGTCTGTATAGTTCTGAAATGGAGCTTCCAAAAGCCCCAAGTTATTAAAGCTAAGTCTCAGTAGCAGGCATGGGTTACCTCTCTGTGAGTCATTTGTCTATGTGGTCACTGAGAATTCCCAAACTCTTTCTTCATTTTTCTTTTTTTTTTCTTTTTTTTAAATTATCATAACTAGATTCTGAAAACTTTTTGCTGAAGACAACAAAGAGTTGTATGTTAGCACATTGAGGAATCAGCCTGAAACAAAGTTGGGACTATTTTTCCTACCTGGTAGTGAGTATGTAGCTTCCTGGAGGAGGATAGTCAATAATGCTCTAATCCAGCCATGGAGTCTGCATGCCACAGTATTTATTACCTTGCCAGGTAGAATGTACTCATGTATACAATAGTGGCATGATGGTCAATGAGATAACCAGTCACTCCCTACTTGGATTTAAGGTCCACTCAACCACATAGAATTCATGACTGGAATTGTAAAACTGTCAGAAAAAAAACCCAAAATATAACATAAGAACAACATCAATAATACCACCAACAATGACAACAAAAACCCACAACTGAGAAGGTCATGGGCTCTAGGGAAGCACCTATTTCAGTAATTTTGCCAAATGTGTATTTAAACATGTAAGAATATAAATATTTATGTTTATATTTAAAAATTAGTGTTATTCATTATCTTGGTCTGTAATATCTTTTTACAATGGTCAGTGGTTAACATAGAGACTCATAACTGGTCAATGTGAGACTAAGGAATTTTTGAGTATTTATTCATAAAGAGACATCTCTATTATTTTCCTCCTAGACCTAGAGTATTGAGAAATCCTGAAAGTGATAAAAGCCTCAGAATGTGGATGAATACAATATCTTATACAGCACATGACTTATAATCATGACTGTACAATAACTACAGTTGCATGTGCAAACCTTCCAAAACGGATAGGCTGTCAGTATTCCATATGGATGATACAGGCTCTCATTAGGCCACCGTCTTCCCTTAGGCGCTACTGGTAGTCAATATTGGTAGAGAGTCCTTTTCTTCATTGGTGTAGACATGGGTTAAGTTTTCTGTCATATGGTAACTCACACTCCACTCACTCTCATGTATTTCGACACTAATGAAACTCTGAGGGCCACAGTAACACAAAAAGGTATGACCTCAGGATGAGTATTTGCTTTCAAGACAAAATGATTTTGTGGGAGAGGATAAGAGAGAATAATAAGGAGTAAATATGGTCAAGTTATTTGGTGTACATGAATTAAATTATCAGAGGATAACTATAAATTATTTCCAATGAAAAGAAAATGCTGAGGTAACAGCCCACACTGTTTTGAAGTCGAAGGAATGCCACAGGCTAGCATCTCCAAAAGAGGTAATTCATTCCTGGCACTGGGATCTTTATCTGCTAGCTGGTGGTATCTGATGGAAACATTGTACCCCCATTGCATGATCGCTCCCTTGAAACTTTTTTATATGCATATGAATATATTAGAATAAGCTTTTCACATACCTTTTTTCAAAGGCATTTAGTGCTAATGCCTCCCAGGACTTGATAATAAGATTCTATTTTTTAAGATATCACATATTCAAATTGAAGAACATGTTGAGATGAAGGAGGAGGTACGTTAGAAACTTTTTTTCTAGTGCCTTCTTCTCCTAGGTCTGGTAGGTGTTCCCGCTACTGGAGAATTATTATCATCAACTTTCCCAGCTATGAAACCTGCAAGCTACAACAATGAGCTACTGGAAATGCATAACCCCCTGGTGCAATAGTTGTATAAAAACTAGAGTAACTACATATGTTCTGATGGAACTGAAGATGGACTCTACAGGATGGACTCTACAGGATGGACTCCATGCCTTGTACAGCTAACAGGACATACAACACTTTACTTACTAGTTCCTAGATACTAGAGGAGAACTACTACAATTACTCTGCTGCGAATGGTTATACTGTCCAGAATGCTCCTAGTGAATTATCACTATACCAGTAGTTCAGTGCATATCTCATCAGAGAAGCTTCCTTCTGTAGATGGCGATCAGCAGAGAGATCCACAACTGGTTACCATACCGAGAATAGGGGGCTTCAGGGTGCTTAGATCTAAATGGCACTTTTATAACACATCCCTCTTCCAAAGGCCCAGGAATCAAATTAGCCCACACAAGCTAAGTTATCTTGCCACCCCCATGAATTCATTTTATAAATAAAATTATAGCGTTGAGTGGGAAGTCATATGCATTTTTGCCAACAGATTTTGATGAAGTACTACTTAACCTTAAACCATGTCCACATGCTTTTCAAGGGCTATGAGAAAACTCTGATGGCATCATCATTATCAACTGTGAAACAGAAGGCACTCTATCACTCAGTTCACCTCCATTTGTTTTTTTTTTTTTTTTGTCCAGTTTACTTTTTGTTGCATTACCAGCAGAAATAATACAATGAGCTATCCAATCTTTTTGAATTTGTAATTATTTGTTTTGTGGCCCGCAAGGCGGTCTATTTTAGAAAACCTTCAGGGACTTGAGTCTGCATGAGTGTGGGTTCAGAACTGTGACATTTTAAAGGGAAGGACCAGGGATAAGAAAATAAACAGGACAGAAAGCTGAGGTCAGGAGGACTAATTAAGCTGGTGTCTCATACCGGCAAATTTATTAAGGAACACTATGTCTTATATACTGTTTGCAGTGGGAAACAAAGTCAGCATAAAACAATCACAGATCAGGAGAGAGTCTTCAGGAAGCTTATCAATCAATGTTGTGTAAAGGGAATATACGCTCCAGAGTGTCTTACAGACCAAGCACACTGATAACTACCGACTTTCTGGGAATAAGTAGAATTCCCAGTTATTAAAAACTTGACTTCCTCAAGGTCACGGATCCACTCCCACCAGCAGTAAAGAACACAGCAATAAAGTGCCCTTTATCCTTTTATCAAGGCCTCTGAGAAAGCCTTGGATTGGCCTTGTCCCCATTGCTTTCCTGTGTTGATGAGAAGAATGTGTGTATCTGATGGTGTTTGGGTACCATGTTCTATAGATACGTGCTAAGTAATCATGATGCATAATAATTAATTTTATTTCTTTGTATACATTTTGTCTAGATCTATGTCTACTGGAAAAAGTGCAGTATTGAAATCACCTACTATTAACATGTTGCTATTAATCTGTGCTTTTAAGCATAGTAGTAAATTTTTACAAAATAGAGTGCATCTCAAAGTTTGGTGCATGTATGTTGAAGACAGGAGGTATTCTTGATTAACTTTTCCATTTATTAGAATTTATTAGTTAAGCCTGCTTACTTCCTGGTCTCATTTGATTGGAGTACTTTTATCTATCCTTGAACACTAGGAGAGTGCCTTTCTTTAAAGTTATGGTGCATTTACCACAGACAACAGATAAATAGGTTTTGATTTTTGATCTATTTAATCAGCCAATGCTGTATGTGTTAACTTAGTCATCATGTTGTTGAGTTTTGATGTCTTCGTATTCAGTGTGTATTCAGTGCTACTCTTTGTTATATTCATAGTCATAGTGTAGATGCTATGCTCACTAGTTTCTTTTGCCTGAACTATTATTTCCTTTAGGTTTGGTTTGTTAGATATAACATGTTTAAGCTGTTTATGTCATGGAATTTTTTCTTTCTCTTTTAATCATGGAATTGTGTTTCTGTGTATTATTCTAAATTGCAGCAGCTGTAGGATTTTAGGACTAAGAATGCCTTGCTCCAGCCTCCTCTCGTTTTCAAGCTTCCTATTGTGAACTCACCTGTGGGTAGATAGAAATATGATGTTATTTTGGGAGACCAAAAGCTTGGCTGTAGTGCATGCTGGGTAGTCAGAGGGGCCCCAGACACTATTTTAAGAATAGGATCCTGTCTGACTTTAAAATTTGATTTTTAAACATTAATAGAGAATTTTAATTTTATTTCATAAGAAAGCAGAATTTTTTTATATTTATTTGTCCCAACACAAATTTGTAAATTTCTTTTTTTTTGTTTTTTGTTTTTTTTTTATTAGATCTTTCATTTACACTTCAGATACCATCCCGTTTCCCCATTCCCCCCCCCTTAGAAAACCCCTATCCCATGCCCCCTTTTCATTTTGCATTTATACATTTTTTTAAGAAATGTTAATCATAGGCTTTATAAGTTTGGTATTGTTCAATCAGAGGTGTAACCCACTACCCAACCTAGATATATCAACTATCTTTGACTGGTGGAGATACATGAACATCTGCTTCCCTGTCTCCCCCCTCTATCTCTCTTTCATCACCTAGCTTCTCCTCTCCTTCTTCTTCTCCTCTTCTTACTCCTTTTCTTCCTCTCAGTACTCCTCCCACCTTAGCTCCTCTTACACATCACCCTTCCTGTTAAAAGGAAACTTTTCTCTCAAAATACAATTAGAGCATAATTATGCCTATTTGTACCAGTGAGGTACAAGATAGTCCTAATACCCAGTCCATCCTTTTGTTGACTAACCAGCACCTCTGTCATCTATCCTAACTAAAACACTTAGTTCTGAACCTGGCTTTTTCCTTGGCTTTAGGATGAATGTCAGCTGATGACCATACACTCAGATCTTTTCTCTCAAAGTAAATAGCTATAAGTTTTCAACCCCATCAGAAATCCAGAATGACTGAGTTGACTATAATTGTGGGAAGCACAAAGCATAGCTTCTAAAACTTAGCCAATTTATAGAGACCTCTGAACACCTGGACACTCGCTCTACTTCAAAACGTTGGAGCATCTGTTCTTCTGCCTTCTGGCCCAGGATCATCTGACAGACCTTAGTGCTGCAGAATTATTAAGGGCTGATTACTCTGTCTAGGCAGATATAATCAGTCGACTATTCTGCAAGTGTGTCCTTTTCTGGACAGTAATTTGTCTGTAGAAGGAAAGTGGCAATTCTTGCCTAGTGGCTGTCTCACCACAACTGGAGTAACTCCAAGGATGCTCAATTTCTTCTTAGAATTTAACATAGGAAGCTGTCCGGAGCAGACAGGTCTCTAATGAAAATGAACATTAATACTGAAATGTTTGTCATGTCAATTCTAAGGATTTCTGATGTTTTGAAAACCAGCTATCCATGTAAGGTAATCTGGACTGTTGCCTGTTAACTCCACTCAGCTATTTCTAAATAAAACATAGAGAACACCCTTATAATAAACTCCAAGTCATGAATTTGCTATAGTCCCTTAACTCACAGGCTGACCATCTCAAATCAGTTAAAAAAGTTAAAGAAGGACTGGGTCTAAGCTTTGTATTCCTAAGTGTGTTATACTGGTACAATGCCTATGAGAGTAACAATATTCATCTCACTCTTATATCACTAAGAAGCTCATGCCAATGAAAACCTTAAAATTTGTAAACAAAGTAAATTGGTGCCATTTAAGAATTTATATCTTCATCTTGATATTAATTATACAGATTTCTACTAATAGGTTATGGCTATGCAATAAACCCTAGCTAATCCTCTCTATTCCGACAAAACCACTACTTTTCCCTAGGGAGACAGCCCAACATTTACCACCTTAGTCCCCATACCCAGGGAATAGGGGCGCTGACTCATCATTAGCTTCTTCAAACTGATTATGGGCGTTGAGATATTAGAAGAGGAGTGGGGGGGGGGAGAGCAAGTTGACAATCCTCTGATGCTGTGTCTTCGCTGCCTCCAGATGGAATTCCCGGACCTCAGAGGTTTGAGCAGGTCTGCCCAGCTTGCTTGTTGAGTAGATACACCAAGGCTGATCATTCTGCAATATACAATTCTCAAAACAAATTTTAGTATCAAGATAGTTTTTTTTTTTTTTTAAAGAGGGCTGACATTTTATTAAGAATGTTGGTTCTAACCGCTTTTCTATTTTTCCCCTCTTTTATTGGATATAATATTTACATTTCAAATTTTATCCCCTTACCATATTTCCCCCACCGCCCAGAAACCCCTTATCCCATCCCCCCTCCTCCTGCCTCTATGAAGGTGTTACCCACCTACCCCCAGCCTCCCTCCCCACCCTCAGATTCCCCCCCCCTCAGTGCTCAGCCTTCAGGGTACCAATGATCTTGTCTCCCAACTATGCCCAACAGGGCCATCCTCCCCTACATATACAGCTGGAGTCATGTGTCTCTCCCTATGTGCACCTGGGCTGGTGGTTTAGACCCTGGGGAGCTCTGGCTGGTTGGTATTCTTGCTCTCCTCACAGGGCCACCAGCCCCTTGGTTCACGGTTCCCTCAATTTACTCTCTAACTCCTCCATTGGGAACTTTGATCAGATTAATGGATAGCTGTGGGTATCTGTCTCTGGGTATGTCCGACTCTGAGAGACCTCTAAGGAGACAGCCTTATCAGGCTGCTGTCAGCTTTCCCATCCTGATATCCCTATCAGCGTCTATTTTTGGTGACTGCCTATGGAATGAATACCCAGACACAATGGTCTCCCTACAACCCCCCCTTATGATTCTGACCCACACTTTGTCTCCATATTTGCTCCCTTGGTTATTTAGTTACTCCTTCTAAGAAAGACCTAGGCATTCTCACTTGTTCTTTCTTCTTCATGAGCTTCGTGTCTTCTGGTAGTTGAATCTTTGTTGTTTCAAACTTTTGGGCTAATCTCCGCTTATCAGTGAGTAAATACCATGTGTGTTCTTTTGTGATTGGGTTACCTCACTCAGGATGATATTTTCTAGATCCATCCATTTACCTAAGAATTTCTCGAATTCATTATTTTTAATAGCTGAGTAATATTCCATTGTGTAAATGTACCACATTTTTTGTATCCATTCCTCTGTTGAAGGGCATCTGGGTTCTTTCCAGCTTCTGGCTATTATAAATAGGGCTGCTATGAACATAGTGGAGCATATGTCTTTGTTATTTGTTGAGGCATTTTCTGGGTATATACCCAGAAGTGGTATAGCTGGGTCCTCAGGTAGTGCTATGTCCAATTTTCTGAGGAACCGCCAGACTGACTTCCAAAGTGGTTGTACCAGCTTGCAACCCCACCAACAATGCAGGAGTGTTCCTCTTTCTTCACATCCTCGCCAGCATCTACTATCACCTGAGTTTTTTGATCTTAGCCATTCTGACTGGTGTGAGGTGGTATCTCAGTGTTGTTTTGATTTGCATTTCCCTGATGACTAAGGATGTTGAGCATTTCTTAAGGTGCTTCTCGGCCATTCGAGTTTCCTCAGTTGAGAATTCTTTGTTTAGCTCTGTACCCCATTTTTTAATGGGGTTATTTTGTTATTTGGCGTCTAATTTCTTGAGTTCTTTGTAAATATTAGATATTAGCCCCCTATCAGATGTAGGATTGGTAATGATCTTTTCCCAATCTGTTGGTTGCCGTTTTGTCTTGTTGACAGTGTCCTTTGCCTTACAGAAGCTTTGCAATTTGATGAGGTCCCATTTGTCGATTCTTGATCTTAGAGCATAAGCCATTGGTGTTCTGTTCAGGAACTTTTCCCCTGTGCCTAGGTATTCGAGGGTCTTCCCCAACTTCTCTTCTAATATTTTCAGTGTACCTGGCTTTATGTGAAGGTCCTTTATCCACTTGGAGTTGAGCTTTGTGCAAGGAGATAAGAATGGATTAATTTGCATTCTTCTACATGTTGACCTCCAGTTGAGCCAGCACCACTTGTTGAAAATGCTGTCCTTTTTCCACTGGATGAATTTAGCTCCCTTGTCAAATATCAAGTGACCATAGGTATGCGGGTTCATTTCTGGGTCTTCAATTCTGTTCCATTGATCGTCCTTTCTGTCTCTGTACCAATACCAAGCAGTTTTTATCACTACTGCTCTGTAGTACAGTTTGAGGTCCAGAACGGTGATTCCCCAGAGGTTCTTTTATTGTTGAGAATAGTTCTCGCTATCCTAGGTTTTTTGTTATTCCAAATGAATTTGTAAATTGCTCTTTCTATCTCTATGAAGAATTGATTTGGAATTTTGATGGGTATTGCATTGAATCTGTAGATTGCTTTTGGCAGGATAGCCATTTTTACTAAATTAATCTTGCCAATCCAGGAGCATGGGAGATCTTTCCATCTTCTGAGATGTTCTTCAATTTCTTTCTTGAGAGACTTGAAGTTCTTGTCATACAGATCTTTCACTTGCTTTGTTAGATTCACTCCAAGATAATTTATTTTATTCGTGGCTATTGTGAAGGGTGTCATTTCCCTGATTTCTTCTCTGCCTGTTTATCCTTTGAGTAGAGGAAGGCTACTGATTTGTTTGAGTTGATTTTATATCCAGCCACATTGCTAAAGTTGTTTATCAGGTTTAGGAGTTCTCTGGTGGAAGTTTTAGGTTCACTTAAGTATACTATCATGTCATCTGCAAATAGTGAAATTTTGACTTCTTCCTTTCCTATCTGTATCCCTTTGACTTCCTTTTGTTGTCTAATTGCTCTAGCTAAGACTTCCAGTACTATATTGAATAGGTAAGGTGAGAGTGGGCAGCCTTGCCTAGTCCCTGATCTTAGTGGGATTGCTTCAAGTTTCTCTCCATTTAGTTTGATGTTGGCTACTGGCTTGCTGTATATTGCTTTTACTATGTTTAGATATGGGCCTTGTATTCCTGATCTTTCCAAGACTTTTAACATGAAGGGATGTTGAATTTTGTCAAATGCTTTCTCAGCATCTAGTGATATGACCATGTGGTTTTTCTCTCTGAGTTTATTTATGTAGTGGATTACATTGATGGATTTCCGAATATTGGACCATCCCTGCATTCCTGGGATAAAGCCTACTTGATCTTGATGGATAATTGTTTTGATGTGTTGTTGGATTCGGTTTGCGAGAATTTTATTGAGTATTTTTGCATCAATATTCATAAGAGAGATTGGTCTGTAGTTCTCTTTCTTTGTTGGGTCTTTCTGTGGTTTAGGTATGAGTGTAATGGTAGCTTCATAGAATGAATTGGGTAGTGTTCCTTCTGTTTCTATTCGATGGAATAACTTGAAGAGGATTGGTATTAGGTCTTCCTTGAAGGTCTGAAAGAATTCTGCACTGAAACCATCTGGCCCCGGACATTTTTTGGTGGGAAGATTTTTAATGACTGTGTCTATTTCTTTAGGCGTTATGGGACTGTTTAGGTGGTTTATCTGCTCCTCGTTTAACTTTGGTACCTGGTATCTATCTAGAAAATTGTCCATTTCCTCCAGATTTTCCAATTTTGTTGAGTATAGAGCTTTGTAGTAGGATCTGATAATTTTTTTAATTTCCTCTGTTTCTGTTGTTATGTCTCCCTTTTCAGTTCTGATTTTATTAATTTGAATGCTGTCTCTGCGCCCTTTGGTTAGTCTGGCTAAGGTTTTGTCTATCTTGTTGATTTTCTCAAAGAACCAGCTCCTGGTTTTGTTGATATTTTGTATAGTTCTTTTTGTTTCGACTTGGTTGATTTCAGCCCTGAGTTTGACTATTTCCTGCCGTCTACTCCTCTTGGGTATACTAGCTTCTTTTTGTTCTAATGCTTTCAGGTTTGCTGTCAAGTTGTTGATGTATGCTCTTTCCACTTTCTTTTTGTGAGCACTTAGAGCTATGATTTTTCCTCTTAGTACTGCTTTCAATGAGTCCCACATGTTTTGATATGATGTGTCCTCATTTTCATTTAAATCTAAAAAGTCTTTAATTTCTTTCTTAATTTCTTCCTTGACCAAGTTATCATTGAGTAGAGCATTGTTCAGTTGCCAAGTGTATGTCGGTTTTCTGATGTTTTTGTCCATGTCAAAGACAAGTCTTAATCCATGGTGGTCTGATAAGGTGCTGGGGATTATTTCAATCTTTTTGTATCTGTTGAGGCCTGTTTTGTGACCAATTATATGGTCTATTTTCGAGAAGGTACCATGAGGTGCTGAGAAGAAGGTGTATTCTTTTGTTTTAGGATGAAATGTTCTATAGATGTCAGTTAAGTCCAATTGGTTCATAACTTCTGTTAGTTTCATTGTGTCTCGATTTAGTTTCTGTTCCATGATCTGTCCATAGCTGAGAGTGGGGTGTTGAAATCTCCCACTATTATTGTGTAGGGTGCAATGTATGCTTTAAGTTTTAGTAAAGTGTCTTTTATGTATGTGGGTGCCCTTACATTTGGGGCATAGATGTTGAGAATTGCAAGTTCCTCTTGGTACATTTTTCCTTTCATGAATATGAAGTGTCCTTCTTTATCTTTTTTGATTACTTCTGGTTGAAAACTGATTTTATTTGATATTAGAATCGCTACTCCAGCTTGTTTCTTAGGACCATTTGCTTGGTAGATTGTTTTCCAACCTTTTACTCTGAGGTAGTGTCTGTCCTTTCCACAGAGGTGCGTTTCCTGAATGCAGCAAAATGTTGGGTCCTGTTTACGTATCCAGTCTGATAGTCTATGTCTTTTTACTGGAGAATTGAGTCCATTGATATTAAGAGATATTAAGGAAAAATGAGTGTTGTTTCCTGTTATTTTGTTATTGGCAGTGGAGATATGTTTGTGTAGCTACCTTCTTTTACGGTTTTTGGAAGATTACTTTCCTGCTTTTTCCAGGTTGTAGTTTCCCTCCTTGTGATGGAGTTTTCCACCAATTATCCTTTGAAGTGCTGGGTTTGTGTTGAGATACTGTGTAAATTTGGATTTGTCATGGAATATTTTGGTTTCTCCATCAATAATGATTGACAGTTTTGCTGGGTATAGTAGTCTGGGCTGACATTTATGTTCTTTTAGGGTCTGTATGATATCAGTCCAGGATCTTCTGGCTTTTATGGTCTCTGGTGAGAAGTCTGGTGTAATTCTTATAGGTCTGCCTTTATATGTTACTTTGCCTTTTTCCCTTACTGCTTTTAGTATTTTTTCTTTGTTTTGTACATTTGATGTTTTGACTATTATGTGGCGGGAAGTATTTCTTTTCTGGTCTAAACTATTTGGAGTTCTGTAGGCTTCTTGTATATTTATGGACATCTCTTTCTTTAGCGTTAGGGAAGTTTTTCCTCTATAATTTTGTTGAGAATATTTACTGGTCCTTTAAGTTGGGAGTCTTCCCCCTCATCTATTCCTATTATCCTTAGGTTTGGCCTTCTCATTGTGTCTTGGATTTCTTGTATATTTGGGGTTAGTAGCTTTTTGTATTTTGCATTTTCTTTGACAGTTGTGTCTATGTTTTCCATGGTATCTTCTGCACATGAGATTCTCTCTTCCATCTCTTGTATTCTGTTGGTAATACTTGTATCTATGACTCCTGATCGTTTTTTTAAGTTTTCTATCTCCAGGGTGTTCTCCCTTTGTGATTTCTTTATTGTTTCTACTTCCGTTTTAGATCCTGCATGGTTTTGTTTAATTCCTTCTCCTGTTTGGTTGCATTTTCTTGTAATTCCTTAAGGGATTTTTGTGTTTCCTCTCTAAGGGTTTCTATCTGTTCTTTGAGAGTGTTATTTATGTCTTTCTTAAAGTCCTCTATCATCATCATGAGAAGTGATTTTAATTCTGAATCCTGCTTTTCTGGTGTGATGGGGTGTTCAGGGCTTGCTATGATGGGTGAACTGGGTTCTGATGATGCCATGTAACTTTGGTTTCTGTTGCTTACGTTCTTGCGCCTGCCTTTTGCCATCTGGTTAATTCTAGTGCTACCTGTACTTCTGTCTCTGATTGAAGCTGTCTTTCCAGTTGTCTCCCTTTTGTTTGGTCTTCTAGGAGTCCAGATGTCTTTGTGGTTTTTTTCCAGCTGCCCTGATTACAGTGGTATCTCTAGGATGCCTCAGGATATGGTGCCTCCAAGGTAGCAGTCCAGCTAGATTTCTGCTGTTCTGGGTGCAGTGTCTCCTCTTGGATATCTCAGGGTATGTTGTCTGACACTCTGAGTTCAGTTGTTCCTCTGTGGCTCTGGGTTGAGCGGACCTTCCAGTATGTCTCAGGTGGAATCCGGGGTCCACACAACTGCAGACCTGGTAGAGGTCTGGTCTGGGACTCAGACCCTGCAGGCCTCAGACCAGAGGGGGTGGCGAGCAGCAGAAGGAGCGTGCTAGTGCTGGCTACGGGTTCTATGGATCCCCCAGAATGTGTCTTGGGGGACTCCTGGGTGCACTCACCCGCAGGCCTCCAGACTGCAGGAGGTGCGAGCAGGGGAAGGGGCGTGCTAGCGCTGGCTATGGGTTCTATGGATCCCCCAGAATGTGTCTGGGGGGCTCCTGGGTGCACTTACCCGCAGGCCTCAGACTGCAGGAGGGGCGAGCGGCGGACGGGGCGTGCTAGCGCTGGCTATGGGTTCTATGGATCCCCCAGAATGTGTCTGGGGGGCTCCTGGGTGCACTTACCCGCAGGCCTCAGACTGCAGGAGGGGCGAGCGGCGGACGGGGCATGCTAGCGCTGGCTATGGGTTCTATGGATCCCCCAGAATCGTAAATTTCTTTTTGATCTTATTTTATAGTCAAACAAATTGGCCAAGGATTGGGTGTTAGGAACTATCATTTCTGTTTATAGATATTTAAGGGAAAATATTCAAGCTTAAATTATCTACCCACAGTTTTAATAGGAAATGATGAAACTCTGACTTCAGCATAGAACAAAACTGTCCCCTCACTCCATAATGTGAAACACTCCTTAATGTGCAACACTCAGCTGGGCAGTGGTGGTGCATGCCTTTAATCCCAGGGCTTGGGAGGCAGAGGCAGGCAGATTCCTGAGTTCGAAGCCAGCATGGTCTACAGAGTGAGTTCCAGGACAGCCAGGGACATACAGAGAAACCCTGTCTTGAGAAAACAAACAAACAAACAAACAAACAAAAATCAAACAAACAAAAAAGAGAAACACTCCTCCTTGAGATGACCACCAGTGCTAACTTGAATATGTAGTTCTCTATACTAATATTAGAGATCAAAGGGAAGAAAAGTATGGATCATTGTTGAGGGTTTTAATGGCTGTCCCATGGCTGTGCAAGGCTACTCCCTACAGAGAGACTTTGGTCTTGGAATTTCTGTAATTAGGTGGAGGCTTCAGAGACTTAAGTTCATAATTCTGGGTGTTATATTAATCGTGCTGAAACTCTAGGTAGTATAGTGGTGTTATGCTGGAGAGATTTTGTTTACCTGACACACATAGTCATCTGAGTGGAGAAAAATTCAAATGAGAAAATGCCCCCGTAAGATTGAGCTGTAGGCAATCCTATAGAACATTTGTCATTTAGTGATGTATGAAGGGAGGGGGTACACACTGTGGGCAATGCTGCTTCTAGACTGTCTATACTTGATTCTCTGAGAAAGCAGGAGGAGCAAGCCAGTAAATGTCAGCCCATCCAAGGGCTCTACATCAGCTCTGTTTAAGTTCCTGCCCTGACTGCCCTTTGATAATAGACAGTGATAAGAAAGTGTAAGGCAAATAAACCCTTTGCTTCTCAGGTTGCTTTTTCTTATGATGTCTTATCACAGCAACAGTAACAAAGTAGTCCAGTCATGCAAGGAAGTTTTGAAACCTGTGTGAAAACCACCTGCAGACTGAGAGCTCCTGCTACCATGCAAGTGAGAGCTGAGACTACAGCAACCATGACAGGAACCTCAGACTATTCTCTCAAACTTACAGTCTCACTCTGGTTTTCCTAGGGGCAGATTCTAGTCGACAGGAATTGTCACAGGAAATAGAATTTGGAGGTTGCTTCTCTCTAGGTGACAAAGCAGAATGAAAAGGAGAATAGGCTTTAGAGCCTAGAGAAATCAAATACAAAGAAACACATACAGAGGCACATGGCTCAGACCTATGCTGTGGAAGCAGACATCAGTTCCTTTAAAAATTAGGGAACACTTTGATTACAACAAAGAAAAGTATGGCTGAGGTAAGGCTTGCTTTTACTTGGTTGGTGATGCTTTTGATATGCAATCAGTGAGGTCCTCTTGAACTTCACACACACACACACACACACACACACACACACACACAGAAACAGAGAGAGAAAGATAAGAGATAGAGGGAGAGGAAGAGGGAGAGGGAGAGGGAGAGAGAGACATATTCCTATGTTAAGAAGTCAATACATTAATACATGAAGCAAGATTTGTAGGATAATTATTTTATTTCTATTTCTTGTGTGTGTGTGTGTGTGTGTGTGTGTGTGTTTAACTGTGGCATCTTCTGTTGGCTATGTAAGTCGGCAGACCTGAGGCTTGGTTTTTCAGATGTATTTTTATCACTAGATGATGAGTCCTGCACAACTTATGTTAGGGATTAATTCATCATTTCCTCTTAATTACACCAATTAAAGAAATGATAACCACTGATAAAATAATTAAAAAAGTAATGAAGTATAAAGCCCAAAAAGAATGTGAGAAAGTCACTGGGCTGGTCCACTGTCTATACTACCTCCATGGCCACGTAGTCGACAGTCTGGGGGTTCCCATGTGACATCACAATGACAGTGGTTGTTTATTATTGCAGACGCCGTGCATATGGCAAAAGATTGTTGAACAGTTACTTGACAGAATCGAAGGTGAACACACTTTCTGTCAACACATAAATGATATGGTCCACAAGTTGTGCCATCACTCACTGCTCCAATGTCATCTATGCTATTTCCAAAATGAATAGTCCATAGTCCAGCAGATGACATTATTGAAGTGAGTGTAATGCACTGTTTCATGGTTTCTCCTTTGGGGAAGTTCTGTCACATTCTCACACTGAATTCGCCCACAGAGTACATCAGCGGGTTTGCACCTCCTGTATTTAGAGCTGTCATTACCCACAGTTACCAAAACGGTCACCCCGTTTGTTCATTTCCATGTAGCAAATTTCATTTGCCACTTCGACTTCCATGCCAAAAATCTTCCGACACTGTTCATCATTGTTGATGACACGCCATCTTATAGCAATAACCATCCACCACTGCAAGGGCTTCCATCTTCTTTATACACATCTGCTGGACACTCAGCTGAAGTTCCATTGCACCACTCTGGAAGGTCACATTCATTTTTCTCTTTTCTACACATGGTGCCTGTTTGAAGGAACTGGCAATGTTGGCAACAAAGCCCAGAAGCACATTGAGCACCAGGTTGAGAAAACAGCCCTCACTACAGCCATGGATCTGTTGAACAGGATTCAGAGCTCCCACAATCACACTGCTCTCCTTCCTCAACCAAGTTATTTCCACACTCGGTCACATTTGTTACTATTGCTTCTGGAATATTGTATAAACAACTTCTTTTGTTAACAACGGAATACATTTGCTCATAACTACAGTTGCTGAATTTGGGGAATTTGATTTATAGGGGGGCCATTATACAGTTCTCTAAATTACAAGTACATCCACTTACATCATGCAGCATACCCAAGTTATGACCCATCTCATGTGCTACAATAAATGCTATGTCTGACATTGAATCAGACATGAACTGTTAACTGCACAATTATAAGATGTACAAACTGCGGCTACATGAGCTAACCCTAAATATACACCATATCCATGTCTGACAAAAAGGTGTATGATATCATGTCTAATTTGATTGTCAATTGTGTTTATCTTCCAATTGCAGAAATTATCTAGGACATTAGTTATATCTCGTTCTACATTGATAGGTTTTTTCTACTCCACACTTCAAGAGTGGTTAAAACCACATCAGTCTCTATTTGAAGATAATAACCATTTACTCCATTGACCATTTGCAACATATCTTGAATATATTTTGTGGTATTGTTATTTCTATAAACATATCGTTTATGGTCTATTACTACAAAATAGTCAATAAACCTGTGGTGGGTCCACCAATTCTCATATGGGAGTTGCAAAAGTTTGGAGTCATTACTTTCTTGTAGCTTCATTTGCCGTGCTATTTCCTCTTCGGTTACCCGCATCTCATGGGAATTGATTCTGACTCCTCACTGTCCATTTTGTAAGCCAGATGTTCAAATGTTGAAGTTGAGCTCTTGGGCATGATCTCATAAGTTGTGCCATTTATCTCTAGTATGCCTTGCAAACGCCCAAAACAGGTGTTAACGATGACCAGGGATTCTGGGTCTTCATCCACATAGCCATGGTAGTAGCAGTCATTCTGCACAAAAGGCTGTTCTTCAAGGAGATCACCTTGGTCACTATAAGTGAGTAATAAGAAGTTTCTGGATATCAAGTAATTCTTGGTTTTCATAGTGATTATGTGTCTCTGTCCCCTAATGTGCAGGCTATAGGACAGCCAACCTGGGGAAATATTATTTCTGCCAGTGACCTTCACCTTCAAGGGTATCACTACTTCTGGACGGCTACTGTACTTAGCATGTCCAGTTGGTGACCATGAAGAGAGGAAGAACATCTTCCACAGGCAGAACTTAAGAAACATATTTCTTTTATGGATCAAGGCCTTATCCACAGCCATTATATACTATTAGAGACAAAGGAGGAGCTTGACAAATCCTTGCTTTCCCAGTCCTCACTGTGTCTGTTGCAGGCAGCACTGGTCTTTAATGGCATGTCTTCTGACAGCGTCTTCTGACAGAGTTGAGTCATAAGAGCAGCAGGACTAAAGAAACAGGTAAATAAGGGCAAACATGGCAACTGTAAATCATGGTCTAGGTAAGTTTGATGGCATAACTGCAGAGAATGGGTTAAAATCAATTAGTCTTTGTTCCAAGGTGTTTCAACAATGAGTTTCTATTTTTTAAATTATCTATCTATCTATCGATCTATCTATCTATCTATCTATCTATCTATCCATCTATCTATTTCTAAAACACTCCTAGCTCTTAATAACACAATAAAAATTTTAAATAAATTACCCTTATTTATGCATTGTGTCAGAATGTTCTAATTTCCCCCTTTCCTCAACAGGAACTGTAGATTTCTTCAGCTGAATATTAAGAATGTAATTGCTTTCATATAAGTAGGCATTTAATTGTCATCTTTCTCAATCACTCTGCTGCTCCCTGAGGACATTTGACTGTTCCTTTCTGTCTTAGTCTTATCATTCCTGTGGTAGTCAGGAACTTCTCTTAGGCAGAAATTTTTTCTCATTTTTTTCTTTTTTTTCATATGTTTGTTTTAATATTGCTGTATGTGAGTGTGCACTACAGTGTTAACATGAACCGCATGTGCATCTTGATATTTGTGAAATGGTCACAGTTCATCCTGGCTGGTGAGTCTTCAGAATCGATACATCTCTTTTGCACAATTACTTCTAAAATTTAGTATTTCATTCATTTATTGTATTTTGTACTTATAAAAGAATGTAATATGTATATAAGCATGTGTGTATATTTTCTTAGTATATTTGTGTTTGTGTGCTTGTGTCTGTCTGTGTTTAGAGAATCCTATTAAATGTTTTGTATCTCATTCCTAGGCCATCATTCCCCTTGGTTCTCAGCACTGATGTGGTCACTAGCGTGGTGCTCTCTAAAGAAGGATGAGTGGCTCACCAGCAAGCCTTAGACACATCTGCATGTTTCTTTCTCTCGTGACTGGCGTTGCAAGCACAGACAAGCAAAAAAAGATTTACATAGGTTTTGGGAATTCCTTCTCATGTTTGTGTGCTTTTGCAACATTCATTTTACTGAATGAACTCCCTCCCCCCTTCTCTTGTTGGTATCTTAGTGTATTACTATTTTGAAAAAATAATTAAGAAACAAGATACACTAACATATACAGTGCTAAAAGTCTAAAAATGGTAAAAAGACATTTAGTGACATTATAATGAAACAGTAACTAAAACTCTGACATGCTGATGACTATCCAAAAATACTTTGGTTTTGATTTGATAATTGTTATGGCAAGTATATTTCTAGTGTAAAAAAGAATTATTCATTAATAACACAGCATTGTTGGTACTGTAGTAAAAAATATATGTCAAAATTAATGACTGAAAGTATAGTAATAGATAGGATAAAAGAATACTTAAATTATTGAACTTGCTCAGTCACTCATTACTGTACACAATGATGTTAACATCCACAAGTCTACATAAAAGATATATTTCTTTAAATCCATAATTTGGTAAAACTATTTTAACCTAGATTTGACTATTTCAACCTAGATTTGATTTTGGCTCTCAGATATCAGATTTTACCTTACCCTGTTCCCTCACAACTTCATCAAATTTACTTATAGCCATTTATCACCCAATATCTCTATAATTTTGGGTTTAGTGACTCAAACTAAAAATCTTAAAGTCACCAAAACAAAATAGGAGAGAATGGAAATATCTAAAGAAAATAAACACCATCCCCAAACATGAACAAATTGCAAGATATTGAGGTCTGTATGTGTTCACCTACTAATATTTGTGCTTCTATTTGTTACTGAATATTCTAAAGGCTTACCATCAGATGAAGTGATGCCCATCTTCTTTTCTTGTTATTGTCTTGCTCACAAAACATTTTTACATCCTATCTCAGGAACAAGGGTGGGTGGTTGTGACTGCACAAGAGAATATAAGTCCTTCAATTGTCTCTTATGGAGTAAGTTCTAGATTCATGTGCCTAGCAACAGGAGCCTTTCCTTCCTCAGAACCTGTCAACTGATGAGGTTCCTCTACCACACCAACCAAGTTACTTGGTTTCCTCTTTCATATCAGTAAGTCTAACTTCTTTCTCCTCATATGCTATATTCCAGTGTCTCCGGTATGAGAAAATCTTATTTCCAAACATATATTTTTTCCTCATACACTGTCAAACGATGAGAACTCTCTAGTTTGTTCATTTTATTATCACTGTTCCATTTTATTTAGTATTGACCATAATAGGAATACTCAAAGCACTTCAAATTATGGAAAATAATTTCACTTCTTTTAAAGTATATTCTTAAGAAATCAACTGTCTGCCAATAGTTTTATCATTCTCAGATCAGGGAATACCCCAGATATTCAAACACCTGCACATGTAGATGCATTGTCTATGTCATACAACTGTTTTTCAAGCTCATGTATGGGATGAATTTGGAATAGGAGGTGTGAGTACTGGCATAGGTGTGGATTTCTTTTGCAGTGGGCTAGCTGATAAATGAGAAAACATCAATCTGGAACTAGTGCATTTTATAGGTTGATTAGAAAATTGTGGGTATTTGCTTATGTGCTGCTTAATATTGCTAAAGCTTGGATGCTTGATGGCTTGCCAGTGTGCTTCATTGAACCTGCCATGGTTTTTTTCTATGGGAAATTTGTATTTTATATTTTAATACATTCCTTCCCATCCAGAAACTCATATCAGATCCATTTCACCATTCTAACTCACCCAACTGTGTGTTTACTCTCTGTCTTAAAACAAAGCAAAACAACTAGAAATCACAACAACAACAACAACAACAACAACAACAACAACAACAACAACATCAGCAAGAAGACACTGAAAAACCTGGATTCCATTTAGTGCTGGCCAATTATGTGTGATCATTATGTCTGCCTTCAAATGATTGAGTCAGTTTAGAATACATAGTTTCACTCTATTGAAGAAAGCCAATTTTTCCTTTAAGTATTATTTTATGAATTGCATATAGCTTTCTAATGTGGAGTGAAACTTTTAAGACATATTTGAAGCATGTTTTTCATACTATAGTTTGATCATGTTTATCTGTTGGTGAAACTTGTGTCTACTTTCCTTCTTGTTGTGATGCTGTATAGGTTGAATTTGAACAGGTAATTTTTTTCAGTATTTCTGTGTTTGTGTGAGTTAGTACCTTTGTCTGACTTGTTATGTCTGGACAGTGCTTTTTCCTTAACCATTCATCTTCTCTGGCTCATAGAATCTTTACATTTCCTTTTCCACAAGAATCTCTGAGTGTTAAGAGGAGAGTTTTGATAAGGACGTTATATTTTTGCTGACACCCCAAGGTCTCTCACTTTCTGTGTATTGTTCAGTGTGGTCTCTGTGTCATTCACAATCCATTGCTTGAAGAAACTTTTTTGATGAGAGCTGAGTAACAGTCTGGTCTATGGTATAGCAATATGTCATTAGAAGTCATTTATTGTAATATTCATTTAGTGGAAAAATAGGTATCCTCCGAGAACATATGACTTAGTTAGTCTAAACATAAACAATAGAATATACGTTCTGTATCACAAGGTTTAACTTAAATCCAATCAGAATGAGATTTGTGAGCCTCTGAACATTCTTACCATGATTTTCACTATTGAATCCATGACCATCTTATAGGCAGTCTATTACTACAGCTTGGCACAACTATGTTACATCTGGGTAAGATTATTATCATCTTTATTCTGGAAGCAAATATGGTATTTTAAAGATACATATGAAAGCTTTCCTGAATGTTGAAGTCTCCAGTTTACTATCATCTAGATTTTTCCATGTTACATGCTATGCATATGTGTTATCAACATCAATAATTTCTCATCATTACTTGTAGCTCATATCCAACAGCAATAGTAATATCCTGTAGTGATTGAAGATGATTCATGAAACAGGTCACAAAGATGCAATCCGTTTTAGGTACTGGTGGTTTTATTAGGTTGTGTGAGTTGTGGCATAATCTCTCCCTTTATAATTATCACTCCATTAAAAATATATTTATAATAGATTTATTTGTAATATTTACATATAGTATATATTTTAAATTAGTTTATTAGTTTCTTTCTCTTTCCCTCCTTCCTCTCTCTCTGTTTGTCTCTCTCTCTCTCCATATATATGTGTATGTATATGTATATGTATATGTATATACACATACATATACCCATGCCCCTGTTTCTATGGCTTTCCTGAGTTCTTTACTATTAGTTATTCCTCCTTAGATTTCTGCCTTATGCAGTTTTTCCAGCATCCATCACTATTAATCATCCTGCTCTAATTTGTCTTTATTCCTTAATAATTGTATATTCTATATATTTTTTTTCTGGGAATATTGTCTATTGCTCCCTCATTCCTTGCTAGACAGCTAACCTCAGTGTGTATTGTAAATGAGACATAGATTGTTAAACACAAAATTATAACATCCACTTCTAAGAGAAATATGCAATGTTTTTCTTACCTTCCTCAGAATGATTGTTTCTAGCTCCATCATCTTAGATGCAAATTTCATGTTTCTTAACGGATGAATAATAGTCCAGTGCCTTCATGTACTACATTTCATTATCTTTCATCAAGTGGTGGTCATCTGGGCTCCTTGACATTTCTAATTGTTATGAATAGGGAAGCTATGTACATGGGTGAGTAATTATCCCTCCATAAAGTGTTGAGTCTTTTGGTTATATGCTCAAGGTTCAGACAGATATACTTTGAGTAAATCTATTTTCCTATCTTGAGTAATCTTTATTCTTATTTCCTTAGTGGTCGGAGTAGTTTATACTCCTGTCAGCAGTAAGTAATTGTTCCCACTACCTCTTTGCTATCAGTGTATGCTATTTTTTTCTTTTATTAGTGTTGGCCATTGTGACTGGAATAAAATAAAATTTGAAAGTATTTAAATTTTTCCATTGAAAGGGAATATATCTGGAAGTTTAGATAAGATATGTTCTTTCTTGAGTTTTCCCCCTCTTCCTTTTCCTCTGGCTCCTCCTCATACTTCTTCCTTCTCTCTTTATTTTTATTCTTTTTTGTTGTTTGTTTTTTTTTAGTTTTGCTTGGTGGGTTGATTTTGTTCTTTTGAGACAGTTTCCCTGTGTTGTCCTGTCTGTCCCAGTACTCACTCTGTAGACAAGGCTGGCCCGAAACTCAGAAATCTGCCTGCCTCTGCCTCCCCAGTTCCTGAGATTAAAGGCATGCACCACAGCTCCCTGGTGACACTTCCCCTGCACTATGGCCCAGTTTACATTTTCAAATTTTGTTGATTTAGATGTTATAACACTTTTTTTCAAACATAAATGACCTGGTGCTTTCACTCTTTAGTAATTTTTCTATGATAGTATCACAAGGTAAAATAATTGGACAGCACAAAATAGAAGAAATTCATTATCTGGAAGATGTGGAGTCCAGAAAATCTGATGTTTTCCTGAGTACTGGAACACTGTGCTCTCTTTTATCTATCTACTATTGTCTGTGTGCAAAGTGTGGAGAGCTTTTGGGGCTGCTTCTAGAAACTTGGCAGGAATTTGACATTGGATTAGAACAAAGAAGTAGGCATTTGACAAGACTTTGACTTTGGGCTATGGCAGGGAAATAGGCTCAGATAAGAATATTTACATTTGGGTTAATACAAAGCTCAAGGTAAACTCACATTTCTTTTATCCTGGACATCTTCATAAGCCCCTAGAAACAGTGATCATGGGACTTTGTTTATTGCCTTACTTGTTCCTTGACTATTTGTGTTCAGTGCCTTTGTTTGTTACTTAACCTAGAACTGACCTTGTTTTCTGCATGTAATTAACATGGTATAAAGCACACTGGGAAAAAAAGTGAAGCTGTTATCAAAGACACAATGAATAGGATCATTGGAGACATCAAGAAAGAAACGGGATAATAAGACATCCCAAAGCTATGGAATATAATGAAAGTGATGTTATATGGAAGTTTATATCTCTAACTGTATGTACTCAGAAACCAGAGAGATCTCAAAAAAAAAAAAAAAAACTAAACACAAAAGCCAACAACAACAACAAATATCAAATAAATATATTAATGCCCTCAAAAAATTTGACATCTAAATTCAATGATAGAATGAAGTCATTAAGATTGGACAGAAGTTAATCAAATGGAAAGAACTACAAAAAAACAGAGGCTTTGTTTTGTGAAACTGTATATACACCTAAAGAAATCCTTGGCCACAGTAATGGAATGAGAGTGAGAAGACATGTAAATCATATTTTTAAATGTTGTTTATAACTTCATTATAATTTATAACATTATAACTTTGTTAATATGACCTGGGCAACCCCCAGTAATTGATGCAGAGTTTTATGGATTTCCTTCCTTCCTTCCTTCCTTCCTTCCTTCCTTCCTTCCTTCCTTCCTTCCTTTCTTTCTTTCTAGAATGGATTTTTAAAATCAGGCAACCTTGGGATGTAGGAGGGGTGGGGAGGGGGATCTTACAGACTGCACCAGAGACCTGGAAATGAGACACTCAAGTCTCAAAGGAAGGGACCTTAGAGGAAATGCCTGGCAGTATGGAAAGCAAAGTTATAAAACCACCTCCAACAGGAGACAGGGCATCAAGTAGATAGAAGCTTGCCATTCCATAGTCAAAATTCTGACCCATAATTGTTCCTGTCTGACAGAACTGCAGGGATGAAAATGGAGAGGCACCCGAGGAAAAGAAGTTTCAGTGACCTGCCCAAAGCAGGATCCAGCTAAACAGGAAGTCCCAAGGCCTGACACTATTACTGAGGCTCACAAAAAGTGACCTATCATGACTGCCTGCCTTCCAAAAGACCCAAGCTGAAAGAATCAGATGCAAATATGTGCACCCAACCAATGAACAAAAGCAGCTGACCCTTGTGATTGAATTAGAGAAAAGCTGCAAGAAGTTGAGGAGGAGGGTGACCCTGTAGGAGGACCAGCAGTCTCAGTTAACCTGAGCCCCTGAGATCTCTCAAACACTGGACCACCAACCAGGCAGCATAGACCAGCTGAGGCCTCCAACACATATACAGCAGAGGACTGCTGGGTCTGGGTTTAGCCAGAGAAGATTCACTTATTCCTCAAGAAACTAGAGGCCCCAGGGAATATAGAATTTTAGGGTGGTAGGGGATGAGGTGTGGGGACATCTCTTGGAGACAGGGGATGGAGGAATATGGGATGTGGAACAGTCAGAGGGTAGACTGGGAGGGATAAAATTTGGAGTTTAAAATAAATAAATTAGTTATTTAAAAATAAAATCAACTTTAGCACAACTAAGGGTAAATTACCTCTAATAGACTTTTCTATCTGCTAGACTGGAAATTCCCTAGTTATACTCTCAAATACTTGCTGTTACAGCAGCCTGTCTTCAGGGTGTACTTCTCCAGGCTACTTGTTCATGATCTATCTAGCCACATGGATGGCCTTCTTCTTTCTGTTTTCTGTCTTTGTCCCTTCTTTCCTTCCATTTCTCTTTCTGCTGGTCCTGACCTGTGACCTTAGCTTATTAACAAAAACCCTGCCCCGCTCCATTTTCCCAGTAATTGGCTGTAGCCCCTTTTATTTAACAATAGCTTTAAATTGGAGAGCACGGTTTATACAACAGTGTCTGGAGTACATGAGAATCTGCTCATCAGTCGCAACCAGATCTTATGGTTCATAATTTACCATTTGTATAGACAGGAACAGCAGACCAGTCCTCAACAGAGACACATATTATGAAAAACTTAGAAAAGTAAGCCCTTAAAACAAACATCAATAGAATTCATAAATTCCTCAACTCTCAGATATGAACAATATATTCCAAAGACATGTACAACCTAAAAAAAAATGATGTGCTTCAAAAAACATAACTTACCCAAATGAGACAAACTATTTCTCTAAAATGGAAAACACCACACATTTTATTACAGAGAAAGACATTTCAGAGCTTCCTCCATCCTGCATTTTTCCTGAGACCATTTCAGGTAAAATTTAAATTTTGTTTCCTTGTTAGAGAGTTCCATGGAAAGTTACCCAATTCTATTCTAGAAACCAGACATGCAAAATGTTCTTCTTTCTGGCTGCCTTGTCTGGCCTCCATGGGAGAGGAAGCACTTAGCCTTCCAGGGACTTGGAGTGCCAGGATGGGAGGATACCCATTGGGTTTCTACCTACTCAAAAGAGAAGGGAGGGGAGAATAGAGAAAGGATTGAAAGAATTATGGGAGGGGGTGCACTGAACAGGATGTAATGTGAATACATAAAATAAAAAATAGAATAAAAAAAGTTGCCTTAGTTAACTTAGCATCTGCTAAACCAAGAGAGCAAAACTATTCTCAACAATAAAAGAACTTCTGGGGAATCACCATCCCTGACCTCAAGCTATATTACAAAGCAATAGTGTAAAAATCTGCATGTATTGGTACTGAGACAGGCAGGAAGATCAATGGAATAGAACTGAAGACCCAGAAATGAACCACACACCTATGGTCATTTGATCTTTGATAAAGAAGCTAAAACCATCCAGAGGAGAAAAAGACAGCATTTTTAACAAATGGTACTGATTCATCTAATCTTATCTTTTTGTACATAGCTTAAGTACATATGGATCAAGGACCTCCACATAAAACTAGTTACACTGAAACTAATAGAAGAGAAAGTGGGAAAAGCCTCAAATACCTGGACACAGGGGAAAAAGTTGTGAACCATGGCTTATGCTCTAAGATCAAGAAATGACAAATGGAACCTCATAAAATTGCAAAGCTTCTGTAAGGCAAAGGACACAGTCAAAAGGACAAAATGGCAACCAACAGATTGGAAAAAGATTTTTACCAATCCTAATTTGATAGAGGGCTAATATCAATATATACGAAGAACTCAAGAAATTAGACTCCCAGATAATCAAATAACCTTATTAAAAATGGGTTACAGAGCTAAACAAAGAATTCTCACCTGAGGAAACTCGAATGGTCAAACAGCACCTAAGGAAATGTTCAATATCCTTAGTCTTCAGGGAGATGCAATCACAGCAACACTGAGCTTCTCCTTACACCAGTCAGAATTACTAGATCAAAACTCAGGTGATAGCAGATGCTGGCAAGGATGTGAAGAAAGAGTAACACTCCTCCATTTTTGTTGAGATTATAAGTGGGTACAAAGACTCTGGAAATCAGTCTGGAGGTTCCTCAGAAAATTGGACAGAGCACTAACTGAGGACCCAGCTCAACCACTTCTGGGCATACACCCAAAAGATGCTCCAACATATAACAAGGATTCATGCCCCACTATGTTTATAGCAGCCTTATTTAAAATAGCCAGCAGCTGGAAAGAACCTAGATGTCCTTCAACAGAGGAATGGATATAGAAAATCTGGTCCATGTTACACAATGGCTACTCACCTATTAAAAACAGTGAATTCATGAAATTTTTAGGAAAATGGATGGAACTAGGAAGTATCATCCTGAGTAATGTAACCCAATCTAAAAAGAACACACATGTTATGTACTCACTGATAAGTGAATATTAGCCCAAAAGCTTGAAATACCCAAGATACAACTCTCAGACCACAGGAAGCTCAAGATGGAAGAACAAAGTGGGGGTGCTTTGGTCCTTCTTAGAAGGAGTAAAAAATACTCATGGGAGGAAATATGGAGCTTGATATATCTGTCTCCTGAGAGGCTCTGCCAGAGACTGATATTTACAGAGGCAGATGCTTGCAGCCAACAATTGAACTGATCACAAGGTCCCCATTGAGGAGTTAGAGAGGGCTGAGTTATTGAAGGGTTTGTGGCCTCATGGGGAGAGCAATAATACCAACCAACTAGAGCTCCCAAGGTCTAAACAGCCAGCCTGGGAACACACATGATGGACCCATGGCTCTAGGCTTATATGTAGCATAGATGACCTTTGGGCATCAGTGGGAGAGGAGGCCCTTGTTTAGTGAATGTTGGATACACCAGTGTGAGGGAATGCAAGGGCAGGTAGGTGGGAGTGGATCGGTGGGTGGGTATGGGCACACCCTCATAGAAGCTAAAAGGGTGGAGAGGATAGGGGTAGGGGCGGAATGGGGAAATGGGTAAATGGGATAACAATCTAAAATATAAATAATAGAATATCCAATAAAATGATATGTTTTATATTTTTAAAATGTGAAATATAATTTAAAATACTCTCTAATTAAATGAGTTAAGAGTATTGGTCTGCTTTAATATAAGAAATTTAAATGGTAAATTTAAAGAAATGGTAAACTTTAATATAAGAAATTTAAATGACTATTAAATATTTTAAGCAGTGTTCAAATGTGTATCAGCCACCATGAAAATGCAAATGAAATCTTTTGTGAATTTATATCATCACAGTCAGAGGGGCTTTCACCTGGAAAACAAACAAACAAACAAACAAAGAAAGAAATCTCGTCACTTAACTAAGGATTATATGTTCCACATCTACCGCTGTACCTTGTTGACAACCCTCTTTTGGTAGAGAGGCCAATTGATGCTGATGATCCATTCACCAATCATCTATAACTTTGTCTTGCATCCTAGTCAGAGAGTCTAGACTTTTACCACTAAGTTTAGCACC
>NC_047673.1:33963829-33998829 GCF_011762505.2 Arvicanthis niloticus
GAAGGTCATGGGCTCTAGGGAAGCACCTATTTCAGTAATTTTGCCTAAATGTGTATTTAAAACATGTAAGAATATAAATATTTATGTTTTATATTTAAAAATTAGTGTTATTCATTATCTTGGTCTGTAATATCTTTTTACATGGTCAGTGGTTAACATAGAGACTCATAACTGGTCAATGTGAGACTAAGGAATTTTGAGTATTTATTCATAAAGAGACATCTCTATTATTTCCTCCTAGACCTAGAGTATTGAGAAATCCTGAAAGTGAAAAGCCTCAGAATGTGGATGAATACAATATCTTATACAGCACATGACTTATAATCATGACTGTACAATAACTACAGTTGCATGTGCAAACCTTCCAAAACGGTAGGCTGTCAGTATTCCATATGGATGATACAGGCTCTCATTAGGCCACCGTCTTCCTTAGGCGCTACTGGTAGTCAATATTGGTAGAGAGTCCTTTTCTTCATTGGTGTAGACATGGGTTAAGTTTTCTGTCATATGGTAACTCACACTCCACTCACTCTCATGTATTTCGACACTAATGAAACTCTGAGGGCCACAGTAAACAAAAAGGTATGACCTCAGGATGAGTATTTGCTTTCAAGACAAAATGATTTTGTGGGAGAGGATAAGAGAGAATAATAAGGAGTAAATATGGTCAAGTTATTTGGTGTACATGAATTAAATTATCAGAGGATAACTATAAATTATTTCCAATGAAAAGAAAATGCTGAGGTAACAGCCCACACTGTTTTGAAGTCGAAGGAATGCCACAGGCTAGCATCTCCAAAAGAGGTAATTCATTCCTGGCACTGGGATCTTTATCTGCTAGCTGGTGGTATCTGATGGAAACATTGTACCCCCATTGCATGATCGCTCCCTTGAAACTTTTTTATATGCATATGAAATATATTAGAATAAGCTTTTCACATACCTTTTTTCAAAGGCATTTAGTGCTAATGCCTCCCAGGACTTGATAATAAGATTCTATTTTTAAGATATCACATATTCAAATTGAAGAACATGTTGAGATGAAGGAGGAGGTAAGTTAGAAACTTTTTTCTAGTGCCTTCTTCTCCTAGGTCTGGTAGGTGTTCCCGCTACTGGAGAATTATTATCATCAACTTTCCCAGCTATGAAACCTGCAAGCTACAACAATGAGCTACTGGAAATGCATAACCCCCTGGTGCAATAGTTGTATAAAAACTAGAGTAACTACATATGTTCTGATGGAACTGAAGATGGACTCTACAGGATGGACTCTACAGGATGGACTCCATGCCTTGTACAGCTAACAGGACATACAACACTTTACTTACTAGTTTCCTAGATACTAGGAGGAGAACTACTACAATTACTCTGCTGCGAATGGTTATACTGTCCAGAATGCTCCTAGTGAATTATCACTATACCAGTAGTTCAGTGCATATCTCATCAGAGAAGCTTCCTTCTGTAGATGGCGATCAGCAGAGAGATCCACAACTGGTTACCATACCGAGAATAGGGGGCTTCAGGGTGCTTAGATCTAAATGGCACTTTTATAACACATCCCTCTTCCAAAGGCCCAGGAATCAAATTAGCCCACACAAGCTAATTATCTTGCCACCCCCATGAATTCATTTTATAAATAAAATTATAGCGTTGAGTGGGAAGTCATATGCATTTTTGCCAACAGATTTTGATGAAGTACTACTTAACCTTAAACCATGTCCACATGCTTTTCAAGGGCTATGAGAAAACTCTGATGGCATCATCATTATCAACTGTGAAACAGAAGGCACTCTATCACTCAGTTCACCTCCATTTGTTTTTTTTTTTTTTGTCCAGTTTACTTTTTGTTGCATTACCAGCAGAAATAATACAATGAGCTATCCAATCTTTTTGAATTTGTAATTATTTGTTTTGTGGCCGCAAGGCGGTCTATTTTAGAAAACCTTCAGGGACTTGAGTCTGCATGAGTGTGGGTTCAGAACTGTGACATTTTAAAGGGAAGGACCAGGGATAAGAAAATAAACAGGACAGAAAGCTGAGGTCAGGAGGACTAATTAAGCTGGTGTCTCATACCGGCAAATTTATTAAGGAACACTATGTCTTATATACTGTTTGCAGTGGAAACAAAAAGTCAGCATAAACAATCACAGATCAGGAGAGAGTCTTCAGGAAGCTTATCAATCAATGTTGTGTAAAGGGAATATACGCTCCAGAGTGTCTTACAGACCAAGCACACTGATAACTACCGACTTTCTGGGAATAAGTAGAATTCCCAGTTATTAAAAACTTGACTTCCTCAAGGTCACGGATCCACTCCCACCAGCAGTAAAGAACACAGCAATAAAGTGCCCTTTATCCTTTTATCAAGGCCTCTGAGAAAGCCTTGGATTGGCCTTGTCCCCATTGCTTTCCTGTGTTGATGAGAAGAATGTGTGTATCTGATGGTGTTTGGGTACCATGTTCTATAGATAGTTGCTAAGTAATCATGATGCATAATAATTAATTTTATTTCTTTGTATACATTTTGTCTAGATCTATGTCTACTGGAAAAAGTGCAGTATTGAAATCACCTACTATAACATGTTGCTATAATCTGTGCTTTTAAGCATAGTAGTAAATTTTTACAAAATAGAGTGCATCTCAAAGTTTGGTGCATGTATGTTGAAGACAGGAGGTATTCTTGATTAACTTTTCCATTTATTAAATTTATTAGTTAAGCCTGCTTACTTCCTGGTCTCATTTGATTGGAGTACTTTTATCTATCCTTGAACACTAGGAGAGTGCCTTTCTTTAAAGTTATGGTGCATTTACCACAGACAACAGATAAATAGGTTTTGATTTTGTATCTATTTAATCAGCCAATGCTGTATGTGTTAACTTAGTCATCATGTTGTTGAGTTTTGATGTTCGTATTCAGTGTGTATTCAGTGCTACTCTTTGTTATATTCATAGTCATAGTGTAGATGCTATGCTCACTAGTTTCTTTTGCCTGAACTATTATTTCCTTTAGGTTTGGTTTGTTAGATATAACATGTTTAAGCTGTTTATGTCATGGAATTTTTTCTTTCTCTTTTAATCATGGAATTGTGTTTCTGTGTATTATTCTAAATTGCAGCAGCTGTAGGATTTTAGGACTAAGAATGCCTTGCTCCAGCCTCCTCTCGTTTTCAAGCTTCCTATTGTGAACTCACCTGTGGGTAGATAGAAATATGATGTTATTTTGGGAGACCAAAAGCTTGGCTGTAGTGCATGCTGGGTAGTCAGAGGGGCCCCAGACACTATTTTAAGAATAGGATCCTGTCTGACTTTAAAATTTGATTTTTAAACATTAATAGAGAATTTTAATTTATTTCATAAGAAAGCAGAATTTTTTTATATTTATTTGTCCCAACACAAATTTGTAAATTTCTTTTTTTTTGTTTTGTTTTTTTTTTTATTAGATCTTTCATTTACACTTCAGATACCATCCCGTTTCCCCATTCCCCCCCCCTTAGAAAACCCTATCCCATGCCCCCTTTTCATTTTGCATTTATACATTTTTTAAGAAATGTTAATCATAGGCTTTATAAGTTTGGTATTGTTCAATCAGAGGTGTAACCCACTACCCAACCTAGATATATCAACTATCTTTGACTGGTGGAGATACATGAACATCTGCTTCCCTGTCTCCCCCCTCTATCTCTCTTTCATCACCTAGCTTCTCCTCTCCTTCTTCTTCTCCTCTTCTTACTCCTTTTCTTCCTCTCAGTACTCCTCCCACCTTAGCTCCTCTTACACATCACCCTTCCTGTTAAAAGGAAACTTTTCTCTCAAATACAATTAGAGCATAATTATGCCTATTTGTACCAGTGAGGTACAAGATAGTCCTAATACCCAGTCCATCCTTTTGTTGACTAACCAGCACCTCTGTCATCTATCCTAACTAAAACACTTAGTTCTGAACCTGGCTTTTTCCTTGGCTTTAGGATGAATGTCAGCTGATGACCATACACTCAGATCTTTTCTCTCAAAGTAAATAGCTATAAGTTTTCAACCCCATCAGAAATCCAGAATGACTGAGTTGACTATAATTGTGGGAAGCACAAAGCATAGCTTCTAAAACTTAGCCAATTTATAGAGGACCTCTGAACACCTGGACACTCGCTCTACTTCAAAACGTTGGAGCATCTGTTCTTCTGCCTTCTGGCCCAGGATCATCTGACAGACCTTAGTGCTGCAGAATTATTAAGGGCTGATTACTCTGTCTAGGCAGATATAATCAGTCGACTATTCTGCAAGTGTGTCCTTTTCTGGACAGTAATTTGTCTGTAGAAGGAAAGTGGCAATTCTTGCCTAGTGGCTGTCTCACCACAACTGGAGTAACTCCAAGGATGCTCAATTTCTTCTTAGAATTTAACATAGGAAGCTGTCCGGAGCAGACAGGTCTCTAATGAAAATGAACATTAATACTGAAATGTTTGTCATGTCAATTCTAAGGATTTCTGATGTTTTGAAAAACCAGCTATCCATGTAAGGTAATCTGGACTGTTGCCTGTTAACTCCACTCAGCTATTTCTAAATAAAACATAGAGAACACCCTTATAATAAACTCCAAGTCATGAATTTGCTATAGTCCCTTAACTCACAGGCTGACCATCTCAAATCAGTTAAAAAAGTTAAAGAAGGACTGGGTCTAAGCTTTGTATTCCTAAGTGTGTTATACTGGTACAATGCCTATGAGAGTAACAATATTCATCTCACTCTTATATCACTAAGAAGCTCATGCCAATGAAAACCTTAAAATTTGTAAACAAAGTAAATTGGTGCCATTTAGAATTTATATCTTCATCTTGATATTAATTATACAGATTTCTACTAATAGGTTATGGCTATGCAATAAACCCTAGCTAATCCTCTCTATTCCGACAAAACCACTACTTTTCCCTAGGGAGACAGCCCAACATTACCACCTTAGTCCCCATACCCAGGGAATAGGGGCGCTGACTCATCATTAGCTTCTTCAAACTGATTATGGGCGTTGAGATATTAGAAGAGGAGTGGGGGGGGGAGAGCAAGTTGACAATCCTCTGATGCTGTGTCTTCGCTGCCTCCAGATGGAATTCCCGGACCTCAGAGGTTTGAGCAGGTCTGCCCAGCTTGCTTGTTGAGTAGATACACCAAGGCTGATCATTCTGCAATATACAATTCTCAAAACAAATTTTAGTATCAAGATAGTTTTTTTTTTTTTTAAAGAGGGCTGACATTTTATTAAGAATGTTGGTTCTAACCGCTTTTCTATTTTTCCCCTCTTTTATTGGATATAATATTTACATTTCAAATTTTATCCCCTTACCATATTTCCCCCACCGCCCAGAACCCCTTATCCCATCCCCCCCTCCTCTGCCTCTATGAAGGTGTTACCCACCTACCCCCCAGCCTCCCTCCCCACCCTCAGATTCCCCCCCCCATCAGTGCTCAGCCTTCAGGGTACCAATGATCTTGTCTCCCAACTATGCCCAACAGGGCCATCCTCCCCTACATATACAGCTGGAGTCATGTGGTCTCTCCCTATGTGCACCTGGGCTGGTGGTTTAGACCCTGGGGAGCTCTGGCTGGTTGGTATTCTTGCTCTCCTCACAGGGCCACCAGCCCCTTGGTTCACGGTTCCCTCAATTTACTCTCTAACTCCTCCATTGGAACTTTGATCAGATTAATGGATAGCTGTGGGTATCTGTCTCTGGGTATGTCCGACTCTGAGAGACCTCTAAGGAGACAGCCTTATCAGGCTGCTGTCAGCTTTCCCATCCTGATATCCCTATCAGCGTCTATTTTTGGTGACTGCCTATGGAATGAATACCCAGACACAATGGTCTCCCTACAACCCCCCCTTATGATTCTGACCCACACTTTGTCTCCATATTTGCTCCCTTGGTTATTTAGTTACTCCTTCTAAGAAAGACCTAGGCATTCTCACTTGTTCTTTCTTCTTCATGAGCTTCGTGTCTTCTGGTAGTTGAATCTTTGTTGTTTCAAACTTTTGGGCTAATCTCCGCTTATCAGTGAGTAAATACCATGTGTGTTCTTTTGTGATTGGGTTACCTCACTCAGGATGATATTTTCTAGATCCATCCATTTACCTAAGAATTTCTCGAATTCATTATTTTTAATAGCTGAGTAATATTCCATTGTGTAAATGTACCACATTTTTTGTATCCATTCCTCTGTTGAAGGGCATCTGGGTTCTTTCCAGCTTCTGGCTATTATAAATAGGGCTGCTATGAACATAGTGGAGCATATGTCTTTGTTATTTGTTGAGGCATTTTCTGGGTATATACCCAGAAGTGGTATAGCTGGGTCCTCAGGTAGTGCTATGTCCAATTTTCTGAGGAACCGCCAGACTGACTTCCAAAGTGGTTGTACCAGCTTGCAACCCCACCAACAATGCAGGAGTGTTCCTCTTTCTTCACATCCTCGCCAGCATCTACTATCACCTGAGTTTTTGATCTTAGCCATTCTGACTGGTGTGAGGTGGTATCTCAGTGTTGTTTTGATTTGCATTTCCCTGATGACTAAGGATGTTGAGCATTTCTTAAGGTGCTTCTCGGCCATTCGAGTTTCCTCAGTTGAGAATTCTTTGTTTAGCTCTGTACCCCATTTTTTAATGGGGTTATTTTGTTATTTGGCGTCTAATTTCTTGAGTTCTTTGTAAATATTAGATATTAGCCCCCTATCAGATGTAGGATTGGTAATGATCTTTTCCCAATCTGTTGGTTGCCGTTTTGTCTTGTTGACAGTGTCCTTTGCCTTACAGAAGCTTTGCAATTTGATGAGGTCCCATTTGTCGATTCTTGATCTTAGAGCATAAGCCATTGGTGTTCTGTTCAGGAACTTTTCCCCTGTGCCTAGGTATTCGAGGGTCTTCCCCAACTTCTCTTCTAATATTTTCAGTGTACCTGGCTTTATGTGAAGGTCCTTTATCCACTTGGAGTTGAGCTTTGTGCAAGGAGATAAGAATGGATTAATTTGCATTCTTCTACATGTTGACCTCCAGTTGAGCCAGCACCACTTGTTGAAAATGCTGTCCTTTTTCCACTGGATGAATTTAGCTCCCTTGTCAAATATCAAGTGACCATAGGTATGCGGGTTCATTTCTGGGTCTTCAATTCTGTTCCATTGATCGTCCTTTCTGTCTCTGTACCAATACCAAGCAGTTTTTATCACTACTGCTCTGTAGTACAGTTTGAGGTCCAGAACGGTGATTCCCCAGAGGTTCTTTTATTGTTGAGAATAGTTCTCGCTATCCTAGGTTTTTTGTTATTCCAAATGAATTTGTAAATTGCTCTTTCTATCTCTATGAAGAATTGATTTGGAATTTTGATGGGTATTGCATTGAATCTGTAGATTGCTTTTGGCAGGATAGCCATTTTTACTAAATTAATCTTGCCAATCCAGGAGCATGGGAGATCTTTCCATCTTCTGAGATGTTCTTCAATTTCTTTCTTGAGAGACTTGAAGTTCTTGTCATACAGATCTTTCACTTGCTTTGTTAGATTCACTCCAAGATAATTTATTTTATTCGTGGCTATTGTGAAGGGTGTCATTTCCCTGATTTCTTTCTCTGCCTGTTTATCCTTTGAGTAGAGGAAGGCTACTGATTTGTTTGAGTTGATTTTATATCCAGCCACATTGCTAAAGTTGTTTATCAGGTTTAGGAGTTCTCTGGTGGAAGTTTTAGGTTCACTTAAGTATACTATCATGTCATCTGCAAATAGTGAAATTTTGACTTCTTCCTTTCCTATCTGTATCCCTTTGACTTCCTTTTGTTGTCTAATTGCTCTAGCTAAGACTTCCAGTACTATATTGAATAGGTAAGGTGAGAGTGGGCAGCCTTGCCTAGTCCCTGATCTTAGTGGGATTGCTTCAAGTTTCTCTCCATTTAGTTTGATGTTGGCTACTGGCTTGCTGTATATTGCTTTTACTATGTTTAGATATGGGCCTTGTATTCCTGATCTTTCCAAGACTTTTAACATGAAGGGATGTTGAATTTTGTCAAATGCTTTCTCAGCATCTAGTGATATGACCATGTGGTTTTTCTCTCTGAGTTTATTTATGTAGTGGATTACATTGATGGATTTCCGAATATTGGACCATCCCTGCATTCCTGGGATAAAGCCTACTTGATCTTGATGGATAATTGTTTTGATGTGTTGTTGGATTCGGTTTGCGAGAATTTTATTGAGTATTTTTGCATCAATATTCATAAGAGAGATTGGTCTGTAGTTCTCTTTCTTTGTTGGGTCTTTCTGTGGTTTAGGTATGAGTGTAATGGTAGCTTCATAGAATGAATTGGGTAGTGTTCCTTCTGTTTCTATTCGATGGAATAACTTGAAGAGGATTGGTATTAGGTCTTCCTTGAAGGTCTGAAAGAATTCTGCACTGAAACCATCTGGCCCCGGACATTTTTTGGTGGGAAGATTTTTAATGACTGTGTCTATTTCTTTAGGCGTTATGGGACTGTTTAGGTGGTTTATCTGCTCCTCGTTTAACTTTGGTACCTGGTATCTATCTAGAAAATTGTCCATTTCCTCCAGATTTTCCAATTTTGTTGAGTATAGAGCTTTGTAGTAGGATCTGATAATTTTTTTAATTTCCTCTGTTTCTGTTGTTATGTCTCCCTTTTCAGTTCTGATTTTATTAATTTGAATGCTGTCTCTGCGCCCTTTGGTTAGTCTGGCTAAGGTTTTGTCTATCTTGTTGATTTTCTCAAAGAACCAGCTCCTGGTTTTGTTGATATTTTGTATAGTTCTTTTTGTTTCGACTTGGTTGATTTCAGCCCTGAGTTTGACTATTTCCTGCCGTCTACTCCTCTTGGGTATACTAGCTTCTTTTTGTTCTAATGCTTTCAGGTTTGCTGTCAAGTTGTTGATGTATGCTCTTTCCACTTTCTTTTTGTGAGCACTTAGAGCTATGATTTTTCCTCTTAGTACTGCTTTCAATGAGTCCCACATGTTTTGATATGATGTGTCCTCATTTTCATTTAAATCTAAAAAGTCTTTAATTTCTTTCTTAATTTCTTCCTTGACCAAGTTATCATTGAGTAGAGCATTGTTCAGTTGCCAAGTGTATGTCGGTTTTCTGATGTTTTTGTCCATGTCAAAGACAAGTCTTAATCCATGGTGGTCTGATAAGGTGCTGGGGATTATTTCAATCTTTTTGTATCTGTTGAGGCCTGTTTTGTGACCAATTATATGGTCTATTTTCGAGAAGGTACCATGAGGTGCTGAGAAGAAGGTGTATTCTTTTGTTTTAGGGTGAAATGTTCTATAGATGTCAGTTAAGTCCAATTGGTTCATAACTTCTGTTAGTTTCATTGTGTCTCGATTTAGTTTCTGTTTCCATGATCTGTCCATAGCTGAGAGTGGGGTGTTGAAATCTCCCACTATTATTGTGTAGGGTGCAATGTATGCTTTAAGTTTTAGTAAAGTGTCTTTTATGTATGTGGGTGCCCTTACATTTGGGGCATAGATGTTGAGAATTGCAAGTTCCTCTTGGTACATTTTTCCTTTCATGAATATGAAGTGTCCTTCTTTATCTTTTTTGATTACTTCTGGTTGAAAACTGATTTTATTTGATATTAGAATCGCTACTCCAGCTTGTTTCTTAGGACCATTTGCTTGGTAGATTGTTTTCCAACCTTTTACTCTGAGGTAGTGTCTGTCCTTTCCACAGAGGTGCGTTTCCTGAATGCAGCAAAATGTTGGGTCCTGTTTACGTATCCAGTCTGATAGTCTATGTCTTTTTACTGGAGAATTGAGTCCATTGATATTAAGAGATATTAAGGAAAAATGAGTGTTGTTTCCTGTTATTTTTGTTATTGGCAGTGGAGATATGTTTGTGTAGCTACCTTCTTTTACGGTTTTTGGAAGATTACTTTCCTGCTTTTTCCAGGTTGTAGTTTCCCTCCTTGTGATGGAGTTTTCCACCAATTATCCTTTGAAGTGCTGGGTTTGTGTTGAGATACTGTGTAAATTTGGATTTGTCATGGAATATTTTGGTTTCTCCATCAATAATGATTGACAGTTTTGCTGGGTATAGTAGTCTGGGCTGACATTTATGTTCTTTTAGGGTCTGTATGATATCAGTCCAGGATCTTCTGGCTTTTATGGTCTCTGGTGAGAAGTCTGGTGTAATTCTTATAGGTCTGCCTTTATATGTTACTTTGCCTTTTTCCCTTACTGCTTTTAGTATTTTTTCTTTGTTTTGTACATTTGATGTTTTGACTATTATGTGGCGGGAAGTATTTCTTTTCTGGTCTAAACTATTTGGAGTTCTGTAGGCTTCTTGTATATTTATGGACATCTCTTTCTTTAGGTTAGGGAAGTTTTCCTCTATAATTTTGTTGAGAATATTTACTGGTCCTTTAAGTTGGGAGTCTTCCCCCTCATCTATTCCTATTATCCTTAGGTTTGGCCTTCTCATTGTGTCTTGGATTTCTTGTATATTTGGGGTTAGTAGCTTTTTGTATTTTGCATTTTCTTTGACAGTTGTGTCTATGTTTTCCATGGTATCTTCTGCACATGAGATTCTCTCTTCCATCTCTTGTATTCTGTTGGTAATACTTGTATCTATGACTCCTGATCGTTTTTTTAAGTTTTCTATCTCCAGGGTGTTCTCCCTTTGTGATTTCTTTATTGTTTCTACTTCCGTTTTTAGATCCTGCATGGTTTTGTTTAATTCCTTCTCCTGTTTGGTTGCATTTTCTTGTAATTCCTTAAGGGATTTTTGTGTTTCCTCTCTAAGGGTTTCTATCTGTTCTTTGAGAGTGTTATTTATGTCTTTCTTAAAGTCCTCTATCATCATCATGAGAAGTGATTTTAATTCTGAATCCTGCTTTTCTGGTGTGATGGGGTGTTCAGGGCTTGCTATGATGGGTGAACTGGGTTCTGATGATGCCATGTAACTTTGGTTTCTGTTGCTTACGTTCTTGCGCCTGCCTTTTGCCATCTGGTTAATTCTAGTGCTACCTGTACTTCTGTCTCTGATTGAAGCCTGTCTTTCCAGTTGTCTCCCTTTTGTTTGGTCTTCTAGGAGTCCAGATGTCTTTGTGGTTTTTTTCCAGCTGCCCTGATTACAGTGGTATCTCTAGGATGCCTCAGGATATGGTGCCTCCAAGGTAGCAGTCCAGCTAGATTTCTGCTGTTCTGGGTGCAGTGTCTCCTCTTGGATATCTCAGGGTATGTTGTCTGACACTCTGAGTTCAGTTGTTCCTCTGTGGCTCTGGGTTGAGCGGACCTTCCAGTATGTCTCAGGTGGAATCCGGGGTCCACACAACTGCAGACCTGGTAGAGGTCTGGTCTGGGACTCAGACCCTGCAGGCCTCAGACCAGAGGGGTGGCGAGCAGCAGAAGGAGCGTGCTAGTGCTGGCTACGGGTTCTATGGATCCCCCAGAATGTGTCTGGGGGACTCCTGGGTGCACTCACCCGCAGGCCTCAGACTGCAGGAGGGGCGAGCAGGGGAAGGGGCGTGCTAGCGCTGGCTATGGGTTCTATGGATCCCCCAGAATGTGTCTGGGGGGCTCCTGGGTGCACTTACCCGCAGGCCTCAGACTGCAGGAGGGGCGAGCGGCGGACGGGGCGTGCTAGCGCTGGCTATGGGTTCTATGGATCCCCCAGAATGTGTCTGGGGGGCTCCTGGGTGCACTTACCCGCAGGCCTCAGACTGCAGGAGGGGCGAGCGGCGGACGGGGCATGCTAGCGCTGGCTATGGGTTCTATGGATCCCCCAGAATCGTAAATTTCTTTTTGATCTTATTTTATAGTCAAACAAATTGGCCAAGGATTGGGTGTTAGGAACTATCATTTCTGTTTATAGATATTTAAGGGAAAATATTCAAGCTTAAATTATCTACCCACAGTTTTAATAGGAAATGATGAAACTCTGACTTCAGCATAGAACAAAACTGTCCCCTCACTCCATAATGTGAAACACTCCTTAATGTGCAACACTCAGCTGGGCAGTGGTGGTGCATGCCTTTAATCCCAGGGCTTGGGAGGCAGAGGCAGGCAGATTCCTGAGTTCGAAGCCAGCATGGTCTACAGAGTGAGTTCCAGGACAGCCAGGGACATACAGAGAAACCCTGTCTTGAGAAAACAAACAAACAAACAAACAAACAAAAATCAAACAAACAAAAAAGAGAAACACTCCTCCTTGAGATGACCACCAGTGCTAACTTGAATATGTAGTTCTCTATACTAATATTAGAGATCAAAGGGAAGAAAGTATGGATCATTGTTGAGGGTTTTAATGGCTGTCCCATGGCTGTGCAAGGCTACTCCCTACAGAGAGACTTTGGTCTTGGAATTTCTGTAATTAGGTGGAGGCTTCAGAGACTTAAGTTCATAATTCTGGGTGTTATATTAATCGTGCTGAAACTCTAGGTAGTATAGTGGTGTTATGCTGGAGAGATTTTGTTTACCTGACACACATAGTCATCTGAGTGGAGAAAAATTCAAATGAGAAAATGCCCCCGTAAGATTGAGCTGTAGGCAATCCTATAGAACATTTGTCATTTAGTGATGTATGAAGGGAGGGGGTACACACTGTGGGCAATGCTGCTTCTAGACTGTCTATACTTGATTCTCTGAGAAAGCAGGAGGAGCAAGCCAGTAAATGTCAGCCCATCCAAGGGCTCTACATCAGCTCTGTTTAAGTTCCTGCCCTGACTGCCTTTGATAATAGACAGTGATAAGAAAGTGTAAGGCAAATAAACCCTTTGCTTCTCAGGTTGCTTTTCTTATGATGTCTTATCACAGCAACAGTAACAAAGTAGTCCAGTCATGCAAGGAAGTTTTGAAACCTGTGTGAAAACCACCTGCAGACTGAGAGCTCCTGCTACCATGCAAGTGAGAGCTGAGACTACAGCAACCATGACAGGAACCTCAGACTATTCTCTCAAACTTACAGTCTCACTCTGGTTTTCCTAGGGGCAGATTCTAGTCGACAGGAATTGTCACAGGAAATAGAATTTGGAGGTTGCTTCTCTCTAGGTGACAAAGCAGAATGAAAAGGAGAATAGGCTTTAGAGCCTAGAGAAATCAAATACAAAGAAACACATACAGAGGCACATGGCTCAGACCTATGCTGTGGAAGCAGACATCAGTTCCTTTAAAAATTAGGGAACACTTTGATTACAACAAAGAAAAGTATGGCTGAGGTAAGGCTTGCTTTTACTTGGTGGTGATGCTTTTGATATGCAATCAGTGAGGTCTCTTGAACTTCACACACACACAGACACACACACACACACACACACACACAGAAACAGAGAGAGAAAGATAAGAGATAGAGGGAGAGGAAGAGGGAGAGGGAGAGGGAGAGAGAGACATATTCCTATGTTAAGAAGTCAATACATTAATACATGAAGCAAGATTTGTAGGATAATTATTTTATTTCTATTTCTTGTGTGTGTGTGTGTGTGTGTGTGTGTGTGTTTAACTGTGGCATCTTCTGTTGGCTATGTAAGTCGGCAGACCTGAGGCTTGGTTTTTCAGATGTATTTTTATCACTAGATGATGAGTCCTGCACAACTTATGTTAGGGATTAATTCATCATTTCCTCTTAATTACACCAATTAAAGAAATGATAACCACTGATAAAATAATTAAAAAAGTAATGAAGTATAAAGCCCAAAAAGAATGTGAGAAAGTCACTGGGGCTGGTCCACTGTCTATACTACCTCCATGGCCACGTAGTCGACAGTCTGGGGGTTCCCATGTGACATCACAATGACAGTGGTGTTTATTATTGCAGACGCCGTGCATATGGCAAAAGATTGTTGAACAGTTACTTGACAGAATCGAATGGTGAACACACTTTCTGTCAACACATAAATGATATGGTCCACAAGTTGTGCCATCACTCACTGCTCCAATGTCATCTATGGCTATTCCAAAATGATAGTCCATAGTCCAGCAGATGACATTATTGAAGTGAGTGTAATGCACTGTTTCATGGTTTCTCCTTTGGGGAAGTTCTGTCACATTCTCACACTGAATTCGCCCACAGAGTACATCAGCGGGTTTGCACCTCCTGTATTTAGAGCTGTCATTACCACAGTTACCAAAACGGTCACCCCGTTTGTTCATTTCCATGTAGCAAATTTCATTTGCACTTCGACTTCCATTGCCAAAAATCTTCCGACACTGTTCATCATGTTGATGACACGCCATCTTATAGCAATAACCATCACCACTGCAAGGGCTTCCATCTTCTTTATACACATCTGCTGGACACTCAGCTGAAGTTCCATTGCACCACTCTGGAAGGTCACATTCATTTTTCTCTTTTCTACACATGGTGCCTGTTTGAAGGAACTGGCAATGTTGGCAACAAAGCCCAGAAGCACATTGAGCACCAGGTTTGAGAAAACAGCCCTCACTACAGCATGGATCTGTTGAACAGGATTCAGAGCTCCCACAATCACACTGCTCTCCTTCCTCAACCAAGTTATTTCCACACTCGGTCACATTTGTTACTATTGCTTCTGGAATATTGTATAAACAACTTCTTTTGTTAACAACGGAATACATTTGCTCATAACTACAGTTGCTGAATTTGGGGGAATTTGATTTATAGGGGGCCATTATACAGTTCTCTAAATTACAAGTACATCCACTTACATCATGCAGCATACCCAAGTTATGACCCATCTCATGTGCTACAATAAATGCTATGTCTGACATTGAATCAGACATGAAACTGTTAACTGCACAATTATAAGATGTACAAACTGCGGCTACATGAGCTAACCCTAAATATACACCATATCCATGTCTGACAAAAAGGTGTATGATATCATGTCTAATTTGATTGTCAATTGTGTTTATCTTCCAATTGCAGAAATTATCTAGGACATTAGTTATATCTCGTTCTACATTGATAAGGTTTTTTCTACTCCACACTTCAAGAGTGGTTAAAACCACATCAGTCTCTATTTGAAGATAATAACCATTTACTCCATTGACCATTTGCAACATATCTTGAATATATTTTGTGGTATTGTTATTTCTATAAACATATCGTTTATGGTCTATTACTACAAAATAGTCAATAAACCTGTGGTGGGTCCACCAATTCTCATATGGGAGTTGCAAAAGTTTGGAGTCATTACTTTCTTGTAGCTTCATTTGCCGTGCTATTTCCTCTTCGGTTAACCCGCATCTCATGGGAATTGATTCTGACTCCTCACTGTCCATTTTGTAAGCCAGATGTTCAAATGTTGAAGTTGAGCTCTTGGGCATGATCTCATAAGTTGTGCCATTTATCTCTAGTATGCCTTGCAAACGCCCAAAACAGGTGTTAACGATGACCAGGGATTCTGGGTCTTCATCCACATAGCCATGGTAGTAGCAGTCATTCTGCACAAAAGGCTGTTCTTCAAGGAGATCACCTTGGTCACTATAAGTGAGTAATAAGAAGTTTCTGGATATCAAGTAATTCTTGGGTTTCATAGTGATTATGTGTCTCTGTCCCCTAATGTGCAGGCTATAGGACAGCCAACCTGGGGAAATATTATTTCTGCCAGTGACCTTCACCTTCAAGGGTATCACTACTTCTGGACGGCTACTGTACTTAGCATGTCCAGTTGGTGACCATGAAGAGAGGAAGAACATCTTCCACAGGCAGAACTTAAGAAACATATTTCTTTTATGGATCAAGGCCTTATCCACAGCCATTATATACTATTAGAGACAAAGGAGGAGCTTGACAAATCCTTGCTTTCCCAGTCCTCACTGTGTCTGTTGCAGGCAGCACTGGTCTTTAATGGCATGTCTTCTGACAGCGTCTTCTGACAGAGTTGAGTCATAAGAGCAGCAGGACTAAAAGAAACAGGTAAATAAGGGCAAACATGGCAACTGTAAATCATGGTCTAGGTAAGTTTGATGGCATAACTGCAGAGAATGGGTTAAAATCAATTAGTCTTTGTTCCAAGGTGTTTCAACAATGAGTTTCTATTTTTTAAATTATCTATCTATCTATCGATCTATCTATCTATCTATCTATCTATCTATCCATCTATCTATTTCTAAAACACTCCTAGCTCTTAATAACACAATAAAAATTTTAAATAAATTACCCTTATTTATGCATTGTGTCAGAATGTTCTAATTTCCCCCTTTCCTCAACAGGAACTGTAGATTTCTTCAGCTGAATATTAAGAATGTAATTGCTTTCATATAAGTAGGCATTTAAATTGTCATCTTTCTCAATCACTCTGCTGCTCCCTGAGGACATTTGACTGTTCCTTTCTGTCTTAGTCTTATCATTCCTGTGGTAGTCAGGAACTTCTCTTAGGCAGAAATTTTTTCTCATTTTTTTCTTTTTTTTCATATGTTTGTTTTAATATTGCTGTATGTGAGTGTGCACTACAGTGTTAACATGAACCGCATGTGCATCTTGATATTTGTGAAATGGTCACAGTTCATCCTGGCTGGTGAGTCTTCAGAATCGATACATCTCTTTTGCACAATTACTTCTAAAATTTAGTATTTCATTCATTTATTGTATTTTTGTACTTATAAAAGAATGTAATATGTATATAAGCATGTGTGTATATGTTTCTTAGTATATTTGTGTTTGTGTGCTTGTGTCTGTCTGTGTTTAGAGAATCCTATTAAATGTTTTGTATCTCATTCCTAGGCCATCATTCCCCTTGGTTCTCAGCACTGATGTGGTCACTAGCGTGGTGCTCTCTAAAGAAGGATGAGTGGCTCACCAGCAAGCCTTAGACATCTGCATGTTTCTTTCTCTCGTGACTGGCGTTGCAAGCACAGACAAGCAAAAAAAGATTTACATAGGTTTTGGGAATTCCTTCTCATGTTTGTGTGCTTTTGCAACATTCATTTTACTGAATGAACTCCCTCCCCCCTTCTCTTGTTGGTATCTTAGTGTATTACTATTTTGAAAAAATAATTAAGAAACAAGATACACTAACATATACAGTGCTAAAAGTCTAAAAAATGGTAAAAAGACATTTAGTGACATTATAATGAAACAGTAACTAAAACTCTGACATGCTGATGACTATCCAAAAATACTTTGGTTTTGATTTGATAATTGTTATGGCAAGTATATTTCTAGTGTAAAGAAAAGAATTATTCATTAATAACACAGCATTGTTGGTACTGTAGTAAAAAATATATGTCAAAATTAATGACTGAAAGTATAGTAATAGATAGGATAAAAGAATACTTAAATTATTGAACTTGCTCAGTCACTCATTACTGTACACAATGATGTTAACATCCACAAGTCTACATAAAAGATATATTTCTTTAAATCCATAATTTGGTAAAACTATTTTAACCTAGATTTGACTATTTCAACCTAGATTTGATTTTGGCTCTCAGATATCAGATTTTACCTTACCCTGTTCCCTCACAACTTCATCAAATTTACTTATAGCCATTTATCACCCAATATCTCTATAATTTTGGGTTTAGTGACTCAAACTAAAAATCTTAAAGTCACCAAAACAAAATAGGAGAGAATGGAAATATCTAAAGAAAATAAACACCATCCCCAAACATGAACAAATTGCAAGATATTGAGGTCTGTATGTGTTCACCTACTAATTATTTGTGCTTCTATTTGTTACTGAATATTCTAAAGGCTTACCATCAGATGAAGTGATGCCCATCTTCTTTTCTTGTTATTGTCTTGCTCACAAAACATTTTTACATCCTATCTCAGGAACAAGGGTGGGTGGTTGTGACTGCACAAGAGAATATAAGTCCTTCAATTGTCTCTTATGGAGTAAGTTCTAGATTCATGTGCCTAGCAACAGGAGCCTTTCCTTCCTCAGAACCTGTCAACTGATGAGGTTCCTCTACCACACCAACCAAAGTTACTTGGTTTCCTCTTTCATATCAGTAAGTCTAACTTCTTTCTCCTCATATGCTATATTCCAGTGTCTCCGGTATGAGAAAATCTTATTTCCAAACATATATTTTTTCCTCATACACTGTCAAACGATGAGAACTCTCTAGTTTGTTCATTTTATTATCACTGTTCCATTTTATTTAGTATTGACCATAATAAGGAATACTCAAAGCACTTCAAATTATGGAAAATAATTTCACTTCTTTTAAAGTATATTCTTAAGAAATCAACTGTCTGCCAATAGTTTTATCATTCTCAGATCAGGGAATACCCCAGATATTCAACACCTGCACATGTAGATGCATTGTCTATGTCATACAACTGTTTTTCAAGCTCATGTATGGGATGAATTTGGAATAGGAGGTGTGAGTACTGGCATAGGTGTGGATTTCTTTTGCAGTGGGCTAGCTGATAAATGAGAAAACATCAATCTGGAACTAGTGCATTTTATAGGTTGATTAGAAAATTGTGGGTATTTGCTTATGTGCTGCTTAATATTGCTAAAGCTTGGATGCTTGATGGCTTGCCAGTGTGCTTCATTGAACCTGCCATGGTTTTTTTCTATGGGAAATTTGTATTTTATATTTTAATACATTCCTTCCCATCCAGGAACTCATATCAGATCCATTTCACCATTCTAACTCACCCAACTGTGTGTTTACTCTCTGTCTTAAAACAAAGCAAAACAACTAGAAATACAACAACAACAACAACAACAACAACAACAACAACAACAACAACAACATCAGCAAGAAGACACTGAAAAACCTGGATTCCATTTAGTGCTGGCCAATTATGTGTGATCATTATGTCTGCCTTCAAATGATTGAGTCAGTTTAGAATACATAGTTTCACTCTATTGAAGAAAGCCAATTTTTCCTTTAAGTATTATTTTATGAATTGCATATAGCTTTCTAATGTGGAGTGAAACTTTTAAGACATATTTGAAGCATGTTTTTCATACTATAGTTTGATCATGTTTATCTGTTGGTGAAACTTGTGTCTACTTTCCTTCTTGTTGTGATGCTGTATAGGTTGAATTTGAACAGGTAATTTTTTTCAGTATTTCTGTGTTTGTGTGAGTTAGTACCTTTGTCTGACTTGTTATGTCTGGACAGTGCTTTTTCCTTAACCATTCATCTTCTCTGGCTCATAGAATCTTTACATTTCCTTTTCCACAAGAATCTCTGAGTGTTAAGAGGAGAGTTTTGATAAGGACGTTATATTTTTGCTGAACACCCCAAGGTCTCTCACTTTCTGTGTATTGTTCAGTGTGGTCTCTGTGTCATTCACAATCCATTGCTTGAAGAAACTTTTTTGATGAGAGCTGAGTAACAGTCTGGTCTATGGGTATAGCAATATGTCATTAGAAGTCATTTTATTGTAATATTCATTTAGTGGAAAAATAGGTATCCTCCGAGAACATATGACTTAGTTAGTCTAAACATAAACAATAGAAATATACGTTCTGTATCACAAGGTTTAACTTAAATCCAATCAGAATGAGATTTGTGAGCCTCTGAACATTCTTACCATGATTTTCACTATTGAATCCATGACCATCTTATAGGCAGTCTATTACTACAGCTTGGCACAACTATGTTACATCTGGGTAAGATTATTATCATCTTTATTCTGGAAGCAAATATGGTATTTTAAAGATACATATGAAAGCTTTCCTGAATGTTGAAGTCTCCAGTTTACTATCATCTAGATTTTTCCATGTTACATGCTATGCATATGTGTTATCAACATCAATAATTTCTCATCATTACTTGTAGCTCATATCCAACAGCAATAGTAATATCCTGTAGTGATTGAAGATGATTTCATGAAACAGGTCACAAAGATGCAATCCGTTTTAGGTACTGGTGGTTTTATTAGGTTGTGTGAGTTGTGGCATAATCTCTCCCTTTATAATTATCACTCCATTAAAAATATATTTATAATAGATTTATTTGTAATATTTACATATAGTATATATTTTAAATTAGTTTATTAGTTTCTTTCTCTTTCCCTCCTTCCTCTCTCTCTGTTTGTCTCTCTCTCTCTCCATATATATGTGTATGTATATGTATATGTATATGTATATACACATACATATACCCATGCCCCTGTTTCTATGGCTTTCCTGAGTTCTTTACTATTAGTTATTCCTCCTTAGATTTCTGCCTTATGCAGTTTTTCCAGCATCCATCACTATTAATCATCCTGCTCTAATTTGTCTTTATTCCTTAATAATTGTATATTCTATATATTTTTTTTCTGGGAATATTGTCTATTGCTCCCTCATTCCTTGCTAGACAGCTAACCTCAGTGTGTATTGTAAATGAGACATAGATTGTTAAACACAAAATTATAACATCCACTTCTAAGAGAAATATGCAATGTTTTCTTACCTTCCTCAGAATGATTGTTTCTAGCTCCATCATCTTAGATGCAAATTTCATGTTTCTTAACGGATGAATAATAGTCCAGTGCCTTCATGTACTACATTTCATTATCTTTCATCAAGTGGTGGTCATCTGGGCTCCTTGACATTTCTAATTGTTATGAATAGGGAAGCTATGTACATGGGTGAGTAATTATCCCTCCAATAAAGTGTTGAGTCTTTTGGTTATATGCTCAAGGTTCAGACAGATATAACTTTGAGTAAATCTATTTTCCTATCTTGAGTAATCTTTATTCTTATTTCCTTAGTGGTCGGAGTAGTTTATACTCCTGTCAGCAGTAAGTAATTGTTCCCACTACCTCTTTGCTATCAGTGTATGCTATTTTTTTCTTTTATTAGTGTTGGCCATTGTGACTGGAATAAAATAAAATTTGAAAGTATTTAAATTTTTCCATTGAAAGGGAAATATATCTGGAAGTTTAGCTCATAAGAATGTTCTTTCTTGAGTTTTCCCCCTCTTCCTTTTCCTCTGGCTCCTCCTCATACTTCTTCCTTCTTCTCTTTATTTTTATTCTTTTTTGTTGTTTGTTTTGTTTTAGTTTTGCTTGGTGGGTTGATTTTGTTCTTTTGAGACAGTTTCCCTGTGTTGTCCTGTCTGTCCCAGTACTCACTCTGTAGACAAGGCTGGCCCGAAACTCAGAAATCTGCCTGCCTCTGCCTCCCCAGTTCCTGAGATTAAAGGCATGCACCACAGCTCCCTGGTGACACTTCCCCTGCACTATGGCCCAGTTTACATTTTCAAATTTTGTTGATTTAGATGTTATAACACTTTTTTTCAAAACATAAATGACCTGGTGCTTTCACTCTTTAGTAATTTTCTATGATAGTATCACAAGGTAAAATAATTGGACAGCACAAAATAGAAGAAATTCATTATCTGGAAGATGTGGAGTCCAGAAAATCTGATGTTTTCCTGAGTACTGGAACACTGTGCTCTCTTTTATCTATCTACTATTGTCTGTGTGCAAAGTGTGGAGAGCTTTTGGGGCTGCTTCTAGAAACTTGGCAGGAATTTGACATTGGATTAGAACAAAGAAGTAGGCATTTGACAAGACTTTGACTTTGGGCTATGGCAGGGAAATAGGCTCAGATAAGAATATTTACATTTGGGTTAATACAAAGCTCAAGGTAAACTCACATTTCTTTTATCCTGGACATCTTCATAAGCCCCTAGAAACAGTGATCATGGGACTTTGTTTATTGCCTTACTTGTTCCTTGACTATTTGTGTTCAGTGCCTTGTTTGTTACTTAACCTAGAACTGACCTTGTTTTCTGCATGTAATTAACATGGTATAAAAGCACACTGGGAAAAAAAGTGAAGCTGTTATCAAAGACACAATGAATAGGATCATTGGAGACATCAAGAAAGAAACGGGATAATAAGACATCCCAAAGCTATGGAATATAATGAAAGTGATGTTAATATGGAAGTTTATATCTCTAACTGTATGTACTCAGAAACCAGAGAGATCTCAAAAAAAAAAAAAAAAAAACTAAACACAAAAGCCAACAACAACAACAAATATCAAATAAATATATTAATGCCCTCAAAAAATTTGACATCTAAATTCAATGATAGAATGAAGTCATTAAGATTGGACAGAAGTTAATCAAATGGAAAGAACTACAAAAAAACAGAGGCTTTGTTTTGTGAAACTGTATATACACCTAAAGAAATCCTTGGCCACAGTAATGGAATGAGAGTGAGAAGACATGTAAATCATATTTTTAAATGTTGTTTATAACTTCATTATAATTTATAACATTATAACTTTGTTAATATGACCTGGGCAACCCCCAGTAATTGATGCAGAGTTTTATGGATTTCCTTCCTTCCTTCCTTCCTTCCTTCCTTCCTTCCTTCCTTCCTTCCTTCCTTTCTTTCTTTCTAGAATGGATTTTTAAAATCAGGCAACCTTGGGATGTAGGAGGTGGGGGAGGGGGATCTTACAGACTGCACCAGAGACCTGGAAATGAGACACTCAAGTCTCAAAGGAAGGGACCTTAGAGGAAATGCCTGGCAGTATGGAAAGCAAAGTTATAAAACCACCTCCAACAGGAAGACAGGGCATCAAGTAGATAGAAGCTTGCCATTCCATAGTCAAAATTCTGACCCATAATTGTTCCTGTCTGACAGAACTGCAGGGATGAAAATGGAGAGGCACCCGAGGAAAAGAAGTTTCAGTGACCTGCCCAAAGCAGGATCCAGCTAAACAGGAAGTCCCAAGGCCTGACACTATTACTGAGGCTCACAAAAAGTGACCTATCATGACTGCCTGCCTTCCAAAAGACCCAAGCTGAAAGAATCAGATGCAAATATGTGCACCCAACCAATGAACAAAAGCAGCTGACCCTTGTGATTGAATTAGAGAAAAGCTGCAAGAAGTTGAGGAGGAGGGTGACCCTGTAGGAGGACCAGCAGTCTCAGTTAACCTGAGCCCCTGAGATCTCTCAAACACTGGACCACCAACCAGGCAGCATAGACCAGCTGAGGCCTCCAACACATATACAGCAGAGGACTGCTGGGTCTGGGTTTAGCCAGAGAAGATTCACTTATTCCTCAAGAAACTAGAGGCCCCAGGGAATATAGAATTTTAGGGTGGTAGGGGATGAGGTGTGGGGACATCTCTTGGAGACAGGGGATGGGGAGGAATATGGGATGTGGAACAGTCAGAGGGTAGACTGGGAGGGAATAAAATTTGGAGTTTAAAATAAATAAATTAGTTATTTAAAAAATAAAATCAACTTTAGCACAACTAAGGGTAAATTACCTCTAATAGACTTTTCTATCTGCTAGACTGGAAAATTCCCTAGTTATACTCTCCAAATACTTGCTGTTACAGCAGCCTGTCTTCAGGGTGTACTTCTCCAGGCTACTTGTTCATGATCTATCTAGCCACATGGATGGCCTTCTTCTTTCTGTTTTCTGTCTTTGTCCCTTCTTTCCTTCCATTTCTCTTTTCTGCTGGTCCTGACCTGTGACCTTAGCTTATTAACAAAAACCCTGCCCCGCTCCATTTTCCCAGTAATTGGCTGTAGCCCCTTTTATTTAACAATAGCTTTAAATTGGAGAGCACGGTTTATACAACAGTGTCTGGAGTACATGAGAATCTGCTCATCAGTCGCAACCAGATCTTATGGTTCATAATTTACCATTTGTATAGACAGGAACAGCAGACCAGTCCTCAACAGAGACACATATTATGAAAAACTTAGAAAAGTAAGCCCTTAAAACAAACATCAATAGAATTCATAAATTCCTCAACTCTCAGATATGAACAATATATTCCAAAGACATGTACAACCTAAAAAAAAATGATGTGCTTCAAAAAACATAACTTACCCAAATGAGACAAACTATTTCTCTAAAATGGAAAACACCACACATTTTATTACAGAGAAAGACATTTCAGAGCTTCCTCCATCCTGCATTTTTCCTGAGACCATTTCAGGTAAAATTTAAATTTTGTTTCCTTGTTAGAGAGTTCCATGGAAAGTTACCCAATTCTATTCTAGAAACCAGACATGCAAAATGTTCTTCTTTCTGGGCTGCCTTGTCTGGCCTCCATGGGAGAGGAAGCACTTAGCCTTCCAGGGACTTGGAGTGCCAGGATGGGAGGATACCCATTGGGTTTCTACCTACTCAAAAGAGAAGGGAGGGGAGAATAGAGAAAGGATTGAAAGAATTATGGGAGGGGGTGCACTGAACAGGATGTAATGTGAATACATAAAATAAAAAAATAGAATAAAAAAAAGTTGCCTTAGTTAACTTAGCATCTGCTAAACCCAAGAGAGCAAAAACTATTCTCAACAATAAAAGAACTTCTGGGGGAATCACCATCCCTGACCTCAAGCTATATTACAAAGCAATAGTGTAAAAATCTGCATGGTATTGGTACTGAGACAGGCAGGAAGATCAATGGAATAGAACTGAAGACCCAGAAATGAACCCACACACCTATGGTCATTTGATCTTTGATAAAGAAGCTAAAACCATCCAGAGGAGAAAAAGACAGCATTTTTAACAAATGGTACTGATTCATCTAATCTTATCTTTTTGTACATAGCTTAAGTACATATGGATCAAGGACCTCCACATAAAACTAGTTACACTGAAACTAATAGAAGAGAAAGTGGGAAAAGCCTCAAATACCTGGACACAGGGGAAAAAGTTGTGAACCAATGGCTTATGCTCTAAGATCAAGAAATGACAAATGGAACCTCATAAAATTGCAAAGCTTCTGTAAGGCAAAGGACACAGTCAAAAGGACAAAATGGCAACCAACAGATTGGAAAAAGATTTTTACCAATCCTAATTTGATAGAGGGCTAATATCAAATATATACGAAGAACTCAAGAAATTAGACTCCAGATAATCAAATAACCTTATTAAAAATGGGTTACAGAGCTAAACAAAGAATTCTCACCTGAGGAAACTCGAATGGTCAAACAGCACCTAAGGAAATGTTCAATATCCTTAGTCTTCAGGGAGATGCAAATCACAGCAACACTGAGCTTCTTCCTTACACCAGTCAGAATTACTAAGATCAAAAACTCAGGTGATAGCAGATGCTGGCAAGGATGTGAAGAAAGAGTAACACTCCTCCATTTTTGTTGAGATTATAAGTGGGTACAAAGACTCTGGAAATCAGTCTGGAGGTTCCTCAGAAAATTGGACAGAGCACTAACTGAGGACCCAGCTCAACCACTTCTGGGCATACACCCAAAAGATGCTCCAACATATAACAAGGATTCATGCCCCACTATGTTTATAGCAGCCTTATTTAAAATAGCCAGCAGCTGGAAAGAACCTAGATGTCCTTCAACAGAGGAATGGATATAGAAAATCTGGTCCATTTACACAATGGCTACTCACCTATTAAAAACAGTGAATTCATGAAATTTTTAGGAAAATGGATGGAACTAGGAAGTATCATCCTGAGTAATGTAACCCAATCATAAAAGAACACACATGTTATGTACTCACTGATAAGTGAATATTAGCCCAAAAGCTTGAAATACCCAAGATACAACTCTCAGACCACAGGAAGCTCAAGATGGAAGAACAAAGTGGGGGTGCTTTGGTCCTTCTTAGAAGGAGTAACAAAATACTCATGGGAGGAAATATGGAGCTTGATATATCTGTCTCCTGAGAGGCTCTGCCAGAGACTGATATTTACAGAGGCAGATGCTTGCAGCCAACAATTGAACTGATCACAAGGTCCCCATTGGAGGAGTTAGAGAGGGCTGAAGTTATTGAAGGGGTTTGTGGCCTCATGGGGAGAGCAATAATACCAACCAACTAGAGCTCCCAAGGTCTAAACAGCCAGCCTGGGAACACACATGAATGGACCCATGGCTCTAGGCTTATATGTAGCATAGGATGACCTTATTGGGCATCAGTGGGAGAGGAGGCCCTTGGTTTAGTGAATGTTGGATGACCCAGTGTGAGGGAATGCAAGGGCAGGTAGGTGGGAGTGGATCGGTGGGTGGGTATGGGCACACCCTCATAGAAGCTGGAAAAGGGTGGAGAGGATAGGGGTAGGGGGCGGAATGGGGAAATGGGTAAATGGGATAACATCTAAAATATAAATAAATAGAATATCCAATAAAATGATATGTTTTATATTTTTAAAAATGTGAAATAATAATTTAAAAATACTCTCTAATTAAATGAGTTAAGAGTATTGGTCTGCTTTAATATAAGAAATTTAAATGGTAAATTTAAAGAAATGGTAAACTTTAATATAAGAAATTTAAATGACTATTAAATATTTTAAGCAGTGTTCAAATGTGTATCAGCCACCATGAAAATGCAAATGAAATCTTTTGTGAATTTATATCATCACAGTCAGAGGGGCTTTCACCTGGAAAACAAACAAACAAACAAACAAAGAAAGAAATCTCGTCACTTAACTAAGGATTATATGTTCCACATCTACCGCCTGTACCTTGTTGACAACCCTCTTTTGGTAGAGAGGCCAATTGATGCTGATGATCCCATTCACCAATCATCTATAACTTTGTCTTGCATCCATAGTCAGAGAGTCTAGACTTTTACCACTAAGTTTAAGCACCATCCTCTGAGATCAAACCATAACTAATCAAAAGAGAATATTCATTACAAGCAAGTCCAATAACAGCTATACTATAGTCATAAGCATGTGCAACATGCAACCAATTTCATAAAAGAAATGATACTTATAACAACAGATTGATTGTTGTCAATTATAATAATTACTTGTGACAACTAACTATACTGAGCTGATTCAATATTCCATTCTCAAGATAAATAGCTCATCTGGAAAGATAAGACTCCATAGGTAAAGTGCATCAGAATTAAAGGGAAGTTAACAGACAAGTACAGATCATTCCACCCAAGAATTACAGAATTCATGTTCTACTCAGAAGCCCATAGGACTTTCTCCAAAATAAGCCACCTGTCAGTACACAGGTTGGAATTATACCCTGTACTCCATCATGGGTGAAACTGAATATCAACAGCAAAACAAAGGATAAATACTATTCAAGGTCATGGATACTAGACAACATACTAACAACTTTGATCAAAAGAAGAAATCAAGAAGGAAATGTAACACTCCAAATTAAATGGAAAAAAGGATTAAAATTATATGCAAATGATTGAGAAACAAAGAAAACAGCCATTAAAGGAAAGTTTATAGGATTATTTGCCTACATCAAAACTTGGTAAGTCTAAAATGAATAACTGTATAAGGTACCTTGAGAGGCTTAAAAGTCAAAATCACTGATTTCTCTTTTCTGTGAGCATTTTGTTTTAGTATGTGTTTTCTTTTTTTTTTTTCTGTTTTCATTTTTGAGAGAAAGAGGGAAAGAGAGAAAGGAGAGATAATCAAAGAGAGAAAGACAGAAAAAAATGGGCAACAAGGATTTTTGTCTATAGAAAAATGCCAAGTATTTGGAAAGAGAGTTGTATGATAATATTTCAATACAATAGAACACATCAATCAGTACCTACAATAATGTAGACAGGAAAGTATGATAATTAGGGCTGAAATTACTGAAGAAGGAATGAAAAGGTAAAAGAGTCAAGCAATTAAGAAATATTGTCGCTGGGCAGTGGTGGCACACGCCTTTAATCCCAGCACTTGGGAGGCAGAGGCAGGCAGATTTCTGAGTTCGAGGCCAGCCTGGTCTACAGAGTGAGTATCAGGACAGCCAGGACTACACAGAGAAACCCTGTCTCAAAAAACAAAAACAAAAACAAACAAACAAACAAAAAAAACCCCAAAAAACAAAAAACCAAAAAAACAAAAAAACCAAAACAAACAACAAAAAAAGAAATATTGTCTTATAAGATTAAATACTGAGAATACTTTAGCAAAACTAACAAAAAGAAAAAGGATACAAATTAATAATAAGGGAATTTAAAAAGTTCACAGTAAAACATGCACTGAGGAAATTCATGTACTTGCAAGAATACGTTAAATTCTGGATTCCATGAAACAGGAACACCTCAATGAAATTTATAAATTTCTAGATGCAAACATCCTACTGAACTTGAATGAAGATTTTAAAAAGTTTTAAAAATCTGCCTCTGATATATTCACGTATCCTCATAGAAGCAGATGAAGGGGGGATGGGATAGGGTGTTCCTGTGTATGTGTGTGGGGGGGTTCAATGGGGAAGGGGATAACATCTGAAATGTAAATGAAATATCCAATAAAATACAAAACAAAAAACTAAAAATCAAAACAAAACAAAAACACAAACAAAAAGTAAAACAAAAATAAATAAAAAGGCAGGAGAACAGAAACATCCGATCCAATTTTGTGTTCTGCAATGTTGGAAAACAAGAGACATTTCCAAATTCTGATCTAAAGAACTAAGACAACTGAATCACAAAGAAAATAAAACACTGATTCCTTTGAAAAACATAGACACAAAGTTTTCAATACATGTATTGCATATAAAAATGCAAGAACACTTCAATACATTATCTACTCTAAGTCAGATTTAACTGAAAGTCATGAACATTGTAAAACATAAAGAGACTAAAGAACCAGAATCTCCTGATTGTCTCATTAAGGCACAGAAAAATCCTTTGACAACATTCAAGATTCATCTATGACATAAGAATTCCTGCCACTATATATCCTCAGTCACACTTGTCACTAGACTTAGAGGAATGCAGCTTTGAATACTTTTATCACAAAGAAATGGTACATATTTGAGGTGATCTAGATGCTAAACAACCTGACATGTTCACTTTCAATATAGATGAGCATGAGATTTCACATTTGACCAAGCAAATATGTATAATTATGTATCAATGAAAGTCTAAAGCAGATAGTGCAATACAGGATCCAATAATAAGGACTTAAGGTCTCCATATTCCTAAGCTGCAAGGATAGTCTCCTGTAGGCACTGGAGAGATGGAGGTCCTCCTCTCTGACTGAGGAGACTGTATCTTCCGCTCACATGCAGTTCTTCTTATTGCAAACTGGCTCTCTGCATTTGAAATATCTGCTTGTTTCCTAATTGCTATTTACAAGTTTAATTGGCATTAGAATTTTAGTTTCACAGGTCAGCTGATTTGCTAATATTATTCTATATATTATAAAATTTGAAATGTTCGAGACATCATTTATGCATGTTTATATGTATATGTATTTCATCAAGTGTCTATGTTTATTCATCATTTCTACCTGCATAGAAACATGCATGCACCTATGCCTGAGTACCTCAAGTTGGTGACTCAATTAGGGGTCAGTTATCTTTTTCAAGCATATGGGTCTTAATGACTAAATTCATTTCACAATGTGCTATACAAGCTCCAGTATCTTCCTCTTAAACCCAATGTCTAAGTAAAGATGTTACAGCCCTGAGTTGAAAGTCCTTTTGTTTTCTGTTGACAGAGACTGAGATAAAATTCTACTTAAGCTTAAAATCATGTCCACATGACTTTAAAAAGCTAGGATAAAACTCTGAGATCATCAGAGTTATCAGCTGTGACATAGGGCACCCTGTGTCACTCAGCTCACTTCTCCTAACCGAATTAGAAGACACATCCCTGAAATAACTAAGAGAGGATAACTACCCTTGAATAGCTCTGTCCACTGGGAGGACAGATCAAAGTGAAGAATGAGGGCAGAGTCAACCAGGGCTTTAGAATATATCTTATAGATCCAGACTTAAGAATCTAGAAGTCCCTTAGGAAAGAGTTTAATAATACTGGTGATAGATCCTCTGAATTTTTCTAGATATCTCATAACCATGAATCGACAAAAATCACATAGATTGTTCCTGAGCAGTTGTGGGTCTCTGTGGCTTTCAGTGCAGATTCTTGGAGAACAGCTCAGTTTACATGCTAATTAAACCCAGAGTGAAGCTGGCAAATGCCACCTAGGTCAGACTGTGACAAATCAGCATTGAAAAGAATTTCATTCAAACAGTTGCCATGCCCATTTTCAAGGCTAAATCAGGCTCCTCTATGTGCAGATTCTACTAGTTGTGGCTGAGGAATACAAATGTAATTTGTGGTCTCCCTTTCTATTAGTGATAAATCACAGTGGTAAGGGTAACATGTTTTGTATCTGAGAAGTACAGTGAAAGTGTATGTAGATGAGCAGTGGGTAGTGTCTTTGTTTATGGACCACAGATACCAATTCTATTAAAAATAAACCAAATACCAAAAATTAGCAAAGTATGTATATGTCAGGACTTCTTTATTTGTAATCTTGAAAATTATAGGATCCTAAAATAATGTAGGTCCCTAGAATTCCCTGTGAAGTTTTATTAAACCTGTAGTTACATTGCTATTGCCAGAATATTACAGACTGATTTATGGAGTGGTTCCAATGATCTGGGATTGTATTATGAAATTAGAAAAATTTTCATTTCAGGTACAACTTGAACATTGAATTTTTTAAAAAATTTGTTGAAGTGTCAACATTGAACACTTTCCTTTTATGAGAAATTTGAATATTAGGCATTTCCTTCTCAGCTGAAAACTGAGTAATGAACTATTCTTTTACCATGTGTCGTTAGAATTTTGTGTTCTTGCTTTGGTGATGGTGTTTTTTCATATAAAAGGAAATTTTTAAAAACATAAGAAAGCTGAAAAGACTCTATCAACAAACCTGTTATGGTCTTAAAAAAATTAGGAATACAAGGCACCTACTAAATCTCAATTAATCAATATACAGGAAGACAGTAGTTACCATCTAATTAAATGAAGAGAAAGTTAAAGCAATTCCACTGAGATCAGGTAGAAGACAAGGTTGTCCACTCTCTCCCTATCCATTATAGTACTTGAAGTTCTAGCAAGAGCAATAAGACAATAAATGGTGATGAAGTGGATACAAATTGTAAATGAAAAAGTCAAATTGTATCAATGTTCAGATGATATGATATGAGTGTATATATAAATGATTCCTAAAATTCTACTAGAGAAGTTTTATAGGTGAGAAACCCATTCAGCAAAGTGGCTGGACACAAAATTAGGGCAACAAAATCAGTAGCCTTCATTTTACTAATGAAAAACAACCTGTAAGATAAGGTTAGAGAAACAATATCTTTCAAAAGAGCCTCAAATATTGTACTTTGATGTAACTCTAACCAAGCAAGTGAAAGAGCTGTATGACAAGAACTTCAAGTCTTTGTAGAAAGAAACTGAAGATGATACGAGCAGATGCAAAGATTCATGTGCATGTATCAGTTCGACAAATAGTGTGAAAATGGCTGTCTTACCAAAACCGATCTACAGATTTAATGCAACTGTCACCAAAATTTCAGTATAATAATTTACAGAGCCTGCATAATCATTTTTTAACTCTATATGCAAACAACCATCCAACCCAGGATAGCTAAGACAATATTGAACAATGAAAGAATTTGTGGTCCTTCCGATCTGGGCCAGAGCACTGAGCAGATCTTGGGTGGCAGCTCTTCCCCCAATCTCCAAGAACTCAGAGGAAGTGGGGATCCCTTGCGCTCTAACTCAGGCAGTATCCTGTCTGAGCTTGAGCAGTATCTTAGGTAAGCAGACAGCAAAGCCCTCCCCAAACAGGGAGTAACTGGGACCCACAAGGACCCAGGAAGTCACTCCTGGTCTGGAACACTGGTTCCTTCTGGTCTGGGCCAGAGTACTAAGCAGATCTTGGGTAGCACCTCTGCCACCAATCTCCAAGAACCCAGAGGAAGCAGGGATCCCAGGTGCTCTAACTCAGGCAGTATCCTGTTTGAGTTTGAGCACTGAGCAGATTTTGGACCCCAGCGCTTACCCCAGTAGTTATACCCACCCCACAAAGTTCTGATACAACCAAGATAATAGGAAAGACAGGCTCCAATCAGGGACAGGGCAGGTAGCACTAAGGAGATACAGATGGCAAAAGGCAAGTGCAAGAACATAAGCATCAGTAATCCAGGGTACTTGACATCATTAGAACCTAGTTCTCCCACACAAGAAAGTCCTGAATTCCCCATATCACTAGGAAAGCAAGATTCAGATTTAGAAATCACTTCTAATAATGATGATAGAGGACTTCAAGACGGACATAAATAACACTCTCAAAGAATTTGAGGAGGACACAGGTAAACAAGTAGAAGCCCTTAAAGAGGAAACACAAAAATCCCTTAAAGACTTACAAGAGAACACAAACAAACAGGTGAGGGAATTGAACAAAACCATCCAGGACATAAAAATGGAAGTAGAAACAATCAAGAAATCACAAAGGGAGACTACCCTGGAGATAGAAAACCTAGGAAAGAAATCAGGTGTCATAGACACAAGCATCACCAACAGAATACAAGAGATAGAAGAGAGAATCTCAGGTGCAGAAGACACCATAGAAAATATTGACATAACTGTCAAAGAAAATGCAAAATGCAAAAAGTCCTTAACACAAAACATCCAGGAAATTCAGGACATAATGAGAAGACCAAACCTAAGGATAATAGGTATAGATGAGAGTGAAGATTCCCAACTTAAAGGGCCAGTAAATATCTTCAACAAAATTATAGAAGAAAACTTCCCTAATCTAAAGAACGAGATGCCCATAAACATACAAGAAGCTTATAGAATGCCAAATAGACTAGACCAGAAAAGAAATACCTCCTGTCACATAATAATCAAAACACCAAGTGCACAAAACAAAGAATATTAAATGCAGTAAGGGAGAAAGGCCAAGTAACATATAAAGGCAGACCTATCAGAATTACACCAGACTTCTCACCAGATAGTATAAAAGCTAGATGATGCTGGACAGATGTCATATAGACCCTATGAGAACACAAATGCCAACCCAGGCTATTATACCCAGCAAAACTCTCAATTGCCATAGATGGAGAAATCAAGATATTCCACAACAAAACCAAAATTACACAATATCTTTCCACAAATGCAGCATTACAAAGGATAATAGCAGGAAAGCTCCAATACAAAGGGAAATTATACCCTAGAAAGAGCAAGAAAGTAACCCTCTTCCAACAAATCCAAAAGAAGATAGCCACAAAACAATAACTTCACCTCTAATAACAAAAATAACAGGAGACAACAATCACTGTTCCTTAATATCTCTTAACATCAATGGACTCAATTCCCAAATTAAAAAACATAGGCTAATGGACTGGATACATAAACGGGACCCAGCATTTTGCTGCATACAGGAAACCCACCTCAATATAAAGACAGACTCTACCTTAGAGTAAAAGGCTGGAAAATAATTTTTCAAGCAAATGGTCCTGAGAAACAAGCTGGAGTAGCCATTCTAAAATCTCCAGCCTGAGAAAACAAAAGGAGGGACTCATGGCTCCACCTGTATAGGTAGTTGAGGGTGGCATTGCCAGACATCATTGGAAGTGGACAGCCTTGGTACCTGAAAGTTTAGATTCCTTAGTGTTGGGGAATTTCAAGAGCAGGGAGGTGGGAATTAGAGGATTTTGGGAGCACACCCTTGTAGTAAATGGAGGGGGGTAATGGGGTAAGGGGCTAGGCATCAGTGGAAGTAGAGGGCCTTGGTGCCTGAAAGTTTGGATTCCCTAGTGTTGAGGAATTTGAGAGCAGGGAGGCGAAAATGGGAGGATGAGGAGAGCACACCTGCATAGAAACGCCCAGAATTATATGGATTAGACATGATAGAGGCAGATTGCCAGAAGACTAGATTCCAGGATTCAAACAAACAATTATCTTGATATTAAAATTTGTTTTGAGAGTTGTATATTGCCGAATACATAGCCTTGGTATATCTACTCATCAGGCAAGCTGAGCACACCTGCTCTAACCTCTGATGTCCTGGAATTCCAGCCGGATGCAGTGAAGACCTAGTGTCAGAGGCTTATCAATTTATTCTTCCCCCAACCCCTCTTCTAATATCTCAACTCCCATAATCAGCTTGAAGAAGTTAATGAAGAGTCGGAGCCCCTATTCCCTGGGCTTGAGGACTGAGGTGGTTAATATTGGGCTGTTTTTCTAGGGAAAAGTAGTGGTTTTGGTGGATCAGGGAGGATTAGCTAGGATTTATTGCATAGCCATCACCTACTGGTAGAGATATGTATAATTATTACTAAAATGAAGTTATAATTTCTTAAATGGTACAAAATTTACTTTGATTTCAAATTTAACGGTTTTATTGGTATGAGCTTTTTATCAATATAAAAATGAGATGAATATTGTTACTATCATAGGAATTGTGCCTGTATAACACATTTAGGAATACAAGGCTTAGACCCAGTCCTTCTTTAACCTTTGTAACTTATTTGAGATGGTTAGATTGTGAGTTAAGGGCCTATAGGAAATTCATGGCTTTGCATTTACTGTTAGGGTGTTTTCTATATTTTACTTAGAAATAGCTGAGAGGAGTTAACAGACAACAGTCCAGATAGCCTTACATGGATAGTTGGTTTCAAAACATCAGAAATCCACAGAATTGACGTTACAAACATTTCTGTATTAATGTTCATTTTTATTAGAGACCTGTCTGCTCCTGACAGCTTCCTGTCTTGGATTCTAAGAAGAAATAGGGCATCTTTGGAGTTACTCCAGTTGTGGAGAGACAGCCACTAGGCAAGAATTGCCTCTCTCCATGTACAGAAAAAATACTGTCCAGAAAAGGACACACTTGCAGAATAGTCGACTGATTATATCTGCCAAGACAGAGTAATCAGCCCTTAATAATTCTGCATCACTAGGTCTGTCAGATGATCCTGGGCCAGAAGGCTGAAGTTCGGATGCTCCAACATTCTGTAGTATAGGGACTGTCCAGGTACTCAGCGGTCTCTATAAATTGGCTGTTTTAGAAGCTATGCTTTGTGCTTCCAATAATCTCAGTTAACTCAGTCATTCTGGATTTCTGATGGGGTTGAAAATTTATAGTCCCATAGCCAATCCTTGCTATTTACTTTCAGAGAAAAGATTTGAGAGGATGGTTATCGGTTGACATTCATTCTAAAGCCAAGGAAAAAAGCCAAGTTCAGAACTAAGTCTTTTATTTAGGAGAGATGACAGAGGTTCTGCTTAGTCACCAAAATGATGGACTGGGTATTAGGTCTATCTTGCACCTTACTGACATAAATTAGTATAGTTATGCTCTATCTGTATTTTGAGAGAAAAGTTTTATTTTAACAAGAAGGGTGATATGTAGGAGGAGC